>NC_034431.1:22689-83031 GCF_002078875.1 Numida meleagris | reverse complement strand
TGGGGCGGGGGACAGCACCCGCGCCCCTGGCAGCGGGACCGGCCGGGCGCGGCCGCTCCGCTCCCTCCGGCCCCAACCGCCTCTCGGCCCCGAGGCTGCCTCCCCAGCGGACTCCGAACGGACCCGCGGCCGCCGTCTGCCCCCGGCCAAGTTCGCAGAGCGCAGCCCGGGCCCGGGAGAGGAGCGGAGGCGGCGGGGCCGCACCTCACCTCGCTGCGCGTGATGCGGTGCCGCGCCAGCTTGACCACGGCGAAGTTGCCCTTGCCCAGCGTGCCCTCAATGTCGTAGAAGCCGACGCGTACGGGCCCGGGCCCGCGGGGCAGCAGCGGGGGGGGCCGCCGGGGCTCGGCCATTACCATGCTGGGCGCGGGGGGCAGCAGCGGCTCCGGCGGCTCTGCTCTGCCTGCGGCGCCCCGCGGGCCGCCCCGCCCCCTGCGCCCGCCTCCACCAACCGCGCGTCACTACGCGCGTCACGGGGGCGGGGCGTCGCCATGGCAACCGCAGGCGGGGTGGAGGCGGAGCTCTACGGCGCTTCGGGTACCTCCCACCCCTCCTCTGCGGCCCTGGAGCTGCGGAGTGGCTGCTCCCGGCTCCGCCGGTACTGGGTCGGCGTCCTCGGGAAGTGCTGGGCTGAGGCCACCGGGTCAGAGCCGCGTGCGTTCTCTGTGCTTTCCTGGAGAAAATGGGCTCTCCCTGTCGGGGAGCCACTTCCCGTAGGCACAGCCGGCCCCGGGCTGAGCGAGCGTGTTCCCCACAGTGTCCCCGGCAACCAGGAAACAGCCCTGGGGCTGCCGCGCCCCCTGCGCTCTGCGCCAACGGGAGAGAAAACGATGGCACCCGCTCTTCTGCCACATCCGAGCCCTGTTTCTCCCTGTATAATGCTGCATTTTTGTTTCAGAAATCTGAGGCGCTGACCGAACTTTCAGGTTGGATATAAGAGAAAGCTTCATCTCCAAAATACTGGTGCTGCACTGGCATAGCTGCCCAGGGAGGTGGTGGGGTCACTGTCCCTGAGGGTGTTCCAGAACCGTGGGGATGTGGTGCTGAGGGACGTGGGCAGTCGCCATGGTGGGGGTAGGTTGGCCTTGGCCTTGGGGATCTTAGAGGTCTTTTCCAACATGAATGATTCTGTGACTCC
The DNA here is from genome assembly GCF_002078875.1 of Numida meleagris. Taxonomy (NCBI): domain Eukaryota; kingdom Metazoa; phylum Chordata; class Aves; order Galliformes; family Numididae; genus Numida; species Numida meleagris. Next base: position 81,893 of record NC_034431.1, on the reverse strand, counting down.
ATTAGTAATTCCAGCATGATGCACACTCGCTGCGATCGAAGCAGCTTTTTCTTCCAAGTCCCTACATTGCACAAAATACTATCTAACTTTTCTCAGTCAAAAATTAGTTCTATTCCTGACTGCTTTCATCCACGTAAAATCTCACAATGTTGGTCCAAAAAGCAATTAATTCTTGTTTGTGGGAGAAATCTTACTTTGCAGGAACTTTGAACGCTGCACGGTACAATGCCACTTTTGGCCCGAAATTCGTGTTACAGAAGCATTTCTTCTCACTGCTAGAGGATCCGCAGTTACAAAAACGTCCTCAAGTGCCTCTCAGCAGCATCGTGCTCTTCACAGAGCGGGCGGCTCCCGCAGTTCCCGAAGCAGCTCCAACAGCCGCGGAGAGCTCGTGCCCTCTAGCGGTCAGTACCGCTGTACCCGGCTCTGTACAGGGAGCTCCGCTGCACCGCAGTGGCCAAGGCTGAGAGCGGCGCCCGGTTTATGTGCCTGAAGGAGGTTGGGGTGGCCTGTAGTAGGTGGAAATAAAGCCAGGTTAAGAACCAGGACTGCCATCAATATCTGAAGCTGTGGATTAGATGCAGGCAATGTTACTTTTTCGCAACTCCAGATCAGCCACCCTGGCATCATTTCTGGCAGCCTATAATTGGGCTAATAATCCAAACTGCAAAATGGAGACAAAACACTAAGAATACTAAAGTTCTGAATTTTCTTTCTAAGGCCAAGCAGGTACAAGATATCAGATATGAAGCAGTGAAACTGCAGTGCGTTGGACTGTTGGAAGATGTCCACCACAACTAAATGGAAGAGCCATTTCATTTAAGATTTTAAAGGAAACCAGAGAGACTTCTGAGGTAATTTACACGTGCTATTCTTAAAGCTTTCTTTTTTGCATTTTAGTTTTGGTGTCAAATTTCTTTGCTACCACATTTCCTTACTGGGCTATACAGGGGATCAAGCCACTGACAATAATAAGAATTCCATTAAAGGAACTGCAATTTATTACAAGCTGCTTTGTAGCACATTAAGGCAGAATTGTTCCAGATGGGAAACGTAAAATTGGCCAGTTTAGTTACTACTCTACTACATGTAAAGTAGTAACTAAAAAAAAGATTCAGTTTGCACCTACCAAAGCATACTTTCTCAAGGAGTAAGTTTCTACGAGGGCATTTCAAAAAGAGATAACAATATCAGACAGTTAACTCAGTCGCTCGCATTTTCGAAGAGCTGGCAAAACCCGCCCCCGAGCCTCTCTCCTCAACTGCGCTCACGCGCGACAGCACATGCGCAGTGCGCCAGATCGCGCGCTCCGGCGTCCTTCGTCTCGTGACACGAAGGGGTGGAGAAGTCGGTCACGTGAGGAGCTCGACCCAAGATGGCCGCCTACCTGCAGTGGCGCCGCTTCGTCTTCTTCGACAGAGAGATGGTGAAGGAGCCGCCGGGGTCGGAGGGGGTTGGTGGGAAGCCCTTCGTGCTGCCTCCGGGCATCACGGTCTGCGACTCGGGCCGGGGAAGCCTCGTGTTTGGAGATATCCTTGTGCGGCGGCAAGAGAGATGGGGCTGGGCCGCCTGGCCTGCATCGGGTTCGTGGGCTGGGCCCGGCGGGTCGCGCCGCGCCGCGAGACCCGCGCTCTGGCGCGGGCTGGACTCCGAGGCAGGCCCAGCAGTACTCCAGCCTCAGTTATGCGGCAGCTTCCTGGACTTCTCTGCCCCTTGCATGTTACAGAACTGTTGTTACCTGTTTCAGTTCTCTTAGGTGCCTACAAAAGTATATTTGCTGTAGGCTTACCAGAGGTCAACAACAAGGAGCTGTTACGATTTTGATTCTGGCATTCTTAGAGGCGTGGATTGTTGTTGTTTTTCTTCTCTCTATTTTTATCTTTTCCTTCGTATTCCTTAACTATAATGTACATATGGAAGGTCGGATCTGGTTTTTGCCTCGCTCACTTCAGCTCAGTGGCTTCCAGGCTTACAAGTTAAGGGTAACACACCTGTACCAGCTGAAGCAGCACAGTATCTTGGTTTCTGTCGGTGAGGATGAAGAGGGCATTAACCCACTGGTAAGTTAAATGAGGAAGGAAAACATCCTGGTATTACAGCTAATTCTTAAGTAGTTTGTTTCTAATATCTTGTGCTTTTTAAATATCATATCTCTTGTTTTCAGGTTAAAGTATGGAATCTGGAGAAACGAGACGGTGGCAATCCTCTTTGCACACGAATTTTCCCAGCGATACCGGGTAACAAGCCCACAGTTGTGTCCTGTCTAACTGTCCATGAGAATCTTAATTTCATGGCTATTGGTAAGTATAACTGACCAACTGTAATTCAAGAAATATATTATGGTCTCTATTCTGGTGTATGGAACGCAAAAGCCAGTATAGAAAATTTTTATTGTTCTTAAACTGTTTTTATGCTCTTCTTATGCAGCGGAAGTGTATCATGTGCTGCTGGAGACCTTAGGGAAATAAATACATCATTTTAGCCTGCACTTGTGTATATTATTTCAACAATTTTAATATCTCACAGAGAAGCAGATCTTCTCCATTGATGTTGTTTGTTCCTGCAAGTCAGTAAGTTTAGCACAGAGAATTGCATAGGTTTTGTCATAAATAACGCTAGAGTGATTTCTTTTTCCAGACAGTGTATAGGAACTTGTTTTTAAAGCCCACAAGGCCAATCTCCATATTTTTTGCGTTAATTGTTCCTTCTTAATGTTACTTGCTTAATGTAAGAGCAGTAATGTAGTAAGGCCGCAAACTGTTTCTGTGAGTTAGTCTGTGCGCTGAAATCAAAAGGCTTTCCATATTAGTGTTGTGACCTTCCAGCCTGGAACAATTTGCTGGATTGATGCTGTCAGCAAGCTGTGAAAACTGCTTTTTAGCGTATAGTGTGCTTTGAATAAGTGAGATAAAGTGATAGTTAAAATTAGACAATGAAATGGTTATTCTTAAAACAAAATATAGAAAGACCTGAACAAAAATAACCTGCAGGTGATGATGGGGGAGAACAAGTTGAGCATTGATGAACGGTGCCATCATGTATGGGGAGAGATTGGTAGGTACTTAATTAAGTAGGGCCTGCAGCAATCTTGTTATCTTGCTGGCAAGCAAGTTTTTGTCATTGACTGCACCCTAACTTGCCCTGGATAATATTTCAAGTGTGCCACAGAAGTGAACAGTTTGGTCTATCCTTTTCATAAGGTTTTGCAGATGGGAGTGTTGTGCTTACAAAAGGAGACATCACTCGAGACCGGCATAGTAAGACCCAGATCCTGCATGAGGGCAGTTACCCGGTTACTGGTCTTGCTTTTCGACAGTCTGGCAAAACAACACATCTGTTTGTGGTGACCACAGAGAACATCCAGGTGGGAAATTAATTTGAAAAAGTGAGAATCTGACTTAAAATTGCACTGCCTTCAGTGTATAGTTTCAGGTGAGCCCCAAAACCTTGCATTTCCTCTGTAGTCTTACCTGCTTTCTGTGAAAGACTATTCTCATCTGGAGTTGGACACTCATGGCTGTGGATTGCGCTGTTCTTCTCTGAGCGACCCCTCCCAGGACCTCCAATTCATCGTAGCAGGAAATGAATGTGTGTACCTTTATCAACCAGATGAACGAGGCCCCTGCTTTGCTTTCGAGGGACAAAAGCTGATTGTTCACTGGTATCGGGGATACCTCATCATTGTCTCCAAGGACCGAAAGACTTCTCCAAAGTATGGCTTCTTGGAACAATTGATTTTTTTTTTTTAATTTTACTTTTATTTCTGTTGTTGCAGTTTCTGGCTTTCCCTTTTTTTTTTTTTTTTCCCTTCACTGTGAAGCCTTGCTTTAGGGATTGATTGTAATGTTGTCAATGAGTTTTAAAATTAAATCAAGACCCACGTACTGATTTAACTTCTGTTGCTAGCGCAGTGTAGTAAAGCATGTTGAACGTGGGTGATTTCTTTCTGCTCCTATTAATGTCGCAGTCTAACACGCTGATCTCACTCATGGATAAATATATGGTGTTTTGCATATGACTCCACCTAGTTTAATTGTCGAGATGAGCCTTCCTTATCTTGTTCTCTCAGCATCTTTAGATTGAATAGGTATCAAATGTATTTGGGTCGTATGTACCTTATTTTCTAGAATTTAAAAAACTTGCTTCTGCTCTCCAGGTCGGAGTTTGCTGGGAGTGAGGCACAAAATTCAGACAAACAAGTCCTGAATATCTACGACTTGTGCAACAAATTCATTGCATACAGCTCGATCTTTGACGATGTAGTGGATGTCTTAGCAGAGTGGGGTTCTTTGTATGTTCTGACCAGAGATGGGAAGATTCATGTACTGCAGGAGAAGGATGCCCAAACCAAACTTGAGGCATGTAAATTTGTTTTGTTATTAGTTTGCCTTGTGTCAGCAGGATTGTGCTGGCTCCACAGATTTATTAAAAAAAAAAAAAAAAAAAGGGTTCAGGTAAATGTGTTACAATGTTACAAGTGAACTGGTAACTCTCCAACATAACCAGTGTGAAGAGATTTTGGTATTTAAAAGCCCCAGTGTATGTACCTGTCCGGCACCAAAATGAAACAAGTTGTTTTCCAGGCAGATTTTGGGAGGTGATGCTTCCCTCATATTGCTTTTATGCTGGATTTTAATAGATGCTCTTCAGAAAGAACTTATTTGAAATGGCCATTAATCTAGCCAAGAGTCACCACTTGGACAGCGATGGCTTGTCAGAGATTTTCCGGCAGTATGGTGATCATCTCTATAACAAGGGGAACCATGATGGAGCCATCCAGCAATATATCCGGTAAGCAGGGGTTGTTCATAGCAAGGGCACTGTAGTACAGATGGGAGCTACAAAGGTCTTGATTCCCATTTAAGCCCATGGAGCCAGGAGACATGACTCATAATGGAAATTAAACAAGTAGAGAGGAAAATGTGAGTCAAATTAAATGTCTCAGGGAAAGTTGCTTGAAAATCACTCTGTTACCAGAAGGGTGAACTTCTTTGGTCATTTTTCGATTTAGGAAGGTGCCCTGGGATGGAGTGAGGCCAGATAATGTTATTGTAGTCAAAGGATTATTCTCCCTTGGAATGCTGTATGCCATATAGGCTATCCTGTATGTAAAAGGATGTTGTGTAATTGCAGAATGTGGAGGTTCACATAAGTACAAAAAACACCATCAGTATGGAGATGCTAAGTAAGGTGGACAATGTGATTTGATCAGTATGGCAGTCTTTTTGGAAAATGATCAGATTAATGTCAATTTAAACATATCTCAGGTTTTATAAAAATTGGAGCAGTCTGTTCTGAGGCTTACCAAAAATTTTTAGTGCCACATTCATGTAGAACTGAAATTTTGGAGTCCTGATACCCAGGGGGTGTCAGCACATATTGTATCGCAAGTGTGCCCCGCGTAGTAGGATAACTGTGGCTAAACTGCATGTGGGTGTGAGTGTTCAAATAAGACTGGGCTATATGACTGAAAGAAAGGAAAATTAAGCCTTTGTTTCCTTTTTGGGCTTCCCAATTAGCTGTGGCTGGAGTGTAGCCCATCTTCTTATGGGAGCCTTTAAAGGAACATGAACTTCCTGTGTGCTACCACCATCATCCCAGTCTCAGCCTTTATAGAGCTCTGTTTGTTTCTCTGTATGTTTAGATGGGTGGTCCTGCAGCATGATTGCTTGTTACTTTTGATACGTAGCTGAGTGGTCCCAGGTCAGTTAGTGTCTGATGAAGTTCAGGGTTCTATTATGAATTTCTCTTGTTTTTTGATTCTTTGGCTATATGATCTATTGTGAAGTGACTTTTTCTCTTCCAGAACTATAGGGAAGCTGGAACCATCTTATGTTATTCGGAAATTCCTAGATGCTCAGCGCATCCACAATCTCACTGCTTATCTGCAGACACTCCACCTGCAGTCTCTTGCCAATGCAGACCATACTACGCTTCTGCTGAACTGCTATACTAAACTCAAAGATAGCACCAAATTGGAGGAGTTCATTAAGGTAACAGGAAGGTGACTTAAGAATTTTGCATTATTTCATGATAATTAAAAAGGAGTGGTGGTAATAGTGTAAACTGTCTCCTGTGGGTCTGCTGAGAGAGAGAAAAGAATGAATTTGTGCCTCAGTGCTTTTGTTTCCAAGCTTTCAGTTGCATTCTCAGTTTTGCTGGCTTGCTATTCCAGCTTGAAGTGCGCTGGCTTTTGTTAGTGTGACTAGCTGTCTACTGAGAGGTGGATAAACTACGACTTCCTTTCTGTGTGTGATCTTTCCCTTGTCAGTGCTCTGGATTTCTTTCTCCCACACAAATAATTTCTGCTCGTCCCTTGGCATAATTCCTACAGTCCACAGTTTTTCTGCTTTTGTTGTAGGCTAGTGAGAGTGAGGTCCGCTTTGATGTGGAAACAGCAATCAAGGTGCTTCGTCAAGCGGGTTACTACTCCCACGCTGTGTACTTGGCAGAAAAGCACGCCCATCACGAATGGTACCTCAAAATCCAGCTAGAGGACATTAAGGTGAGATGTTATTGCTGTCGTGTTCTTACTGATATGAATATTGCTTCTCTAGCCTCCTTTGTTGGTGAGAATCTTATTTCACTAGCCTCTTCCCTGTAGCTAGTGTGCTCACAGGACTGTTAAGGGAGTAGTAACACATGCTGTTGTTTGTCTGTTGATATTTTGCTTCTGGATTGTGCAGTGGACTTTGGGTGGAAATCAGGGGCCTAGTGGTTCTGGTTTAGTTTGTGTTTCTTTACGGCATTCTTTAAATCAGTCACTAACAGTGTCCTCTTAAGTCAGTCTCTTTCCCCTGGGTCACAGCCAGTCTGCCTCTCTGAGGATGGCAACAATCAGGAATAGTGACGTTAGGTGTTAATCTAGAGCAGATGTTGTTTCTGGCATACTTGCAGCACACCTTCAATGCTGTTTGTGCTAACATCATTGTGGAGAGCGGAGGCTAATGTCATGTGATCCTTGCTGGCTGCCTTCACAGAACTATCAAGAGGCTTTGCACTACATTGGAAAACTGCCTTTTGATCAAGCAGAGAGCAACATGAAGCGGTATGGTAAAATCCTGATGCACCATGTCCCTAAAGAGACAACAGAACTACTGAAGAACCTTTGCACTGATTACCAGCCATCAGGAGACAATGAAGGCTCTGGGATGCTGGAAGGGAAAAAGGTATGGTTTGCTCTGACTGAGAGGTATTGCTTGGCAGCAGTAATTTTGCAGCGAGTGGTCCTGCATGCATGACATTTTAGGCGTAATGAGAGTCCACATTCTAGTGCATTGGTAGTCCCGGTGATGAGGCTGTCTAAAGTTATTGCTCAGAACTGATGACTGCAGTAGTTATACTGTGATGTATCTGTTGTGGGTCATTCTGAGAGTGAGCTGTACAAATGTTAGGGAAGAAGCACCTGTCTGGCTGTAACTGGGGTGGGTGGTCAATTTTTATTTTTTTTGTTATTTTGCAGGCAAATTCTGAGGAGTTCATTCCAATCTTTGCAAACAACTCCCGAGAACTGAAGGCTTTTCTGGAGCACATGACTGAGGTGCAGTCTGACTCTCCACAAGGTGTCTATGATACTTTATTGGAACTTCAGCTCCAGAATTGGGCTCATGAAATAGATAAGCAGGTTTGATCTTCTCCAGTTTTCTATTTTGAGAGAAAGCTTTGGTGTTTGGGAGGGAGTCTGATCAATGTCTATAAGTTTCTAAGGTACAGGAGGCAGAGGGATGAGGCCAGACTCTTTTCAGTGATGCATGACGGTAGGACAAGGGGGAACAGCCACAAACTGAAGCGTAGGAAGTTCTGCACAAATGCGTGTAAGAACTTCTTCACAGTAAGGGTGACGGAGCAGTGGAACAGGCTGCCCAGACAGGTTGTGGAACGTCTCCAGAGAAGGAGACTCAAGACCCGCCTGGATGCCTACCTGCGCAACCTCGTCTAGGGAGACTGCTTTGGCTGGGGGGTTGGACTAGGTGATCTCTAGAGGTCCCTTCCTGCCCTTAAAATTCTGTGATTCTGTTTGGGAATTCTGTTTGCGTTCCTGCCAACTCATAACCTTTCCAGATGGGCATTGTTAATATAAGGCAATACATAGTCTGTACTGGACAAATGGGAATGCAGCCTACTAGCTGGGAGAATACTCCTTTCAGTGAGTCTCATTTAAGTACAGATTCCAGACAATGCAATCTCTGTAGGTAAATGCCTTTCTTATAAAACTGGATATGTTTGCCTTAATCTTTGAAGGTGCTGGTTGTTTGGATAAAAGAGATTGTCTTTATTGCTTGAAAGGAATAGAGAGCAAACGTCAGAACTTTGCTTCTCTCTAGAAAAGCTGCAAACTGTCTTCAGATCATGGTGCAAAAATATCCTGTATGTTTCTTTCTTCTCCTCTGCCACTCCATTCCTGTTTTCCATAGATCAAGGAGAAGCTGCACAATGAAGCACTCACTCTCCTGAAGAGTGGAAGGTTCAAAACAGTCTTTGATAAGGCCTTGGTCTTATGTCAGATGCACAATTTCAAGGATGGTGTCCTCTACCTCTATGAGCAGGGCAAACTGTGAGTGTTGCTTTTCTCCCCAGAGTCCTGTTGCTTGCCCCACTGCAGGCATTTCTGAGCCGTAAGTGCCCCTGCCCTACAATGGTGAGGACTTCTTGAGTATCTCTGGACAGGAACTGTGTACATCATTGCTCAGCTGAAAATATCCTTCTTTTGGAGCAGGGCAATGATATAGAGAATGGATGGCAGACCAGTCTTGGCTTCTGTGGGAATGTTTGCTGAGTGGAAACCTGATGCTGCTATCACCTGTCAAAAGGTAGATTTTTTCCAACTGACATGTTGCTTTCTTCTCTAGTTTCCAACAGATCATGCACTACCACATGCAGAACGAGCAGTACAAGAAAGTGATCGAGGTGTGTGAGTTGTACGGGGACCAAGAGGCTTGTCTTTGGGAACAGGCTCTTGGCTACTTTGCACGGAAGGAGGAGGACTGCAAGGAGTATATTGCTGCAGTGCTGAAACACATAGAGAACAAGAATCTTATGCCTCCACTTCTTGGTAATAATGACGTATGGCATAAAGTTTAAAAAAAAAAAGTTTATGGCAATCTATAGACTAGGAATGTGAGAGAAGTAGCAATGAAGTTTGAGCCCACCATTTGAAATACTAATCTGCTGTTGAGGATAAAGTGATGCCAGTGGCAGCTCCACAATTTGGGGGAAAAAAGATCTGCCGTATCAGTTGTGGAGATGTGTGTTATTTCTATTCTGTCAGTGTGGAGAGGCGAAGGGCTTCCTAAGCTTTTTCTGTGAATTGGTGGAGAAGCTGAAGTAGAGTTCAGCCCGCTAGATTCTTGCTTTGCCCTTTTGGTCTGGGCTATTTAATTATGCTACCAGTCATGTCTTTGGAAGCTGGGGCCCTCCAGAGGGCAAGCTGAAACTGTGCCTTTAAATGGGCTTTCTAATTCAATAGGAGTGTGGAATGTTTCTGCCTGTAAGTTTCCTTTTAATGGAAAGTAGTCTGTCAAGTCAGGGCCAGTGTAGCTGCAATTTTCTTCACTTGTGTCTAAACTAATGTTATCTTCAGTTGTGCAGACACTGGCTCACAACTCCACAGCCACATTGTCTGTGATCAAGGATTATCTTGTCAACAAGCTGCAGAAGCAGAGCTACCAAATAGAGCAAGATGGGCAGAGAATACAAAAATACAGAGAAGAAACCACAAGGATCCGTCAGGAGATTGAAGAGCTAAAAGCAAGGTGCAGGACTGTGATGTCTTGTCTTATATTGGATTATTATTTTCTAACTAAAGGAAAATACACTGTTTTTCTTGCCCTTCTGATTCCTGTCGCTGTTTCAGTCCCAAGATCTTTCAGAAGACCAAGTGTAGCATTTGCACCAGTGCCCTGGAGCTGCCCTCAGTCCATTTCCTGTGTGGTCATTCCTTCCACCAGCATTGCTTTGAAAGCTACTCTGAGAGCGATTCAGAATGTCCTACTTGCTTGCCTGAAAATCGCAAGGTGATGGACATGATCCGAGCCCAGGAGCAGAAGAGAGATCTGCATGATCAGTTTCAGCATCAGGTATGGTAATGTTGCCCTGTGGGTTTGTTTGTGTTTGTTTTTAAGTTTTGATTGTTCTTGCAGACAGACATCCCTCTCCCCCCAGGGGCTGTTAGAGAAGGATAAGGTTGAAAGTATGCTGTAAACAAGGTTCTGTTGACTGTACATTCATGGAGCTAGAGTGATTGGAGCTAGTGTCCTGGTGAGCAGGGCTAGGGAAGTCATCCTGCCCCTGTACTTGGCACTGGTGAGGCCCCACCTCGAGTACTGGGTTCAGTTTTGGGCACCTCAATACAGAAAAGGACATGGAGGTGCTGGAGCGGGTCCAAAGAAGGGCAACAAGGCTGGTGAAGGGCTTGAAGAATATGCCCTGTGAGGAGCAATGGAAGGAACTGGGGCTGTTTAGTCTGGGGAAGAGGAGGCTGAGGGGAGACCTTATTGCTCTCTTCAAATACCTGAAAGGTGATTGCAGCGAGAGCGGGGCTGGTCTCTTCTCACTGGTGACAAGTGACAGGACAAGGGGAAATGGCCTCAAGTCACGCCAGGGAGGTTTAGGTTGGATATCAGGAAAAACTTCTTTACTGAAAGGGTTGTTAAGCACTGGAACAGGCTCCCCAGGGAGGTGGCTGAGCCACCATCCCTGAACGTGTTTAAAAACCGTTTGGATGTGGTGTTCGGGGACATGATTTAGCGGTGGGTTGTTAGGGTAGTACGGTTAGGTTGTGGTTGGACTTGATGATCTTGAAGGTCTTTCCCAGCATGAGCAATTCTATGACTGGTGTTAGAGTACGGAGAATCCTTCAAGTTCTGCTAAGATGAAAAGAGAAACTAGTGCAAGTAAGGCAGTAGCTTTCATGCTTAAGATAACTATCTCAGTGGCAGAAAAGCTTATTGTATGTGGCATTTACATGAAATAGCAAATGAGTGATTTAAAGTGCTGCATTTCTAATACAGGGGCTGTTAAGTGAAGGGGGATGGATGAGAGGGAATGTTATGGAGGCAGGGGCCTCTGACCAGCTCCTGATGGCGTTGCTTTGTGTCTTGCAGCTTAAGTGCTCCAATGATGGCTTTTCCGTTGTCGCTGACTACTTTGGTCGAGGCGTTTTTAATAAGCTCACCCTCATCACAGATTTGCCCTTGGGAAAGTCAGCTACGACCATTGAGGCTGGCCTCCAGAGGGAGCTGCTCATGCACAATAAGCGCAGTACCTGAGCTGGGGACGTTGCACCGTGCGTCTTCTCGGGTTGTACGGGTTTACGGCGTGGGCGCGCGCTTTGCCCCCACATCTCCTTTCGTCCTCCGATAATAAATGGAACTGACTCGGCTTTACGTCGGACGGTGCCGAATGCGGTGCGGGGAGCGGTGGGCGCCGCGGGAAGGCGGGGCTGAGGGCTCGTCACGTGGACGGCCCAGCGGACGTGACGCGTCTGCGGGGCGGGGCTATGGGACGCCGTGGGGTGAACTGTAGGCGGAGCGGCGCGATGGACGCGGTGCGCCCGGCAGCGGTGAGTCGGGGCCCGGCGGGGCGGGAGGGCGCGCGGCCAGCTGTGGGGGCTGCTAACACGTTTGTTGCTGCAGGGCGAGAACGGCGTTGGCAGGAGGGCGATCCGCGTGGGTACCCGCCGGAGCCAGGTAGGCGGTGGCGAGCTGGGGGTGCGGGAAGACCGAGGTAGCCCTGGGCAGCGCTGCGTGGCAGCGAATGCTTTCGTTCCTTCGGTCTCGGCAGCTTTCCTGCTCGAAAAGCAAGCGAGAGCGGCGTCCGTGCTCGCCAAGCTGAGTCGAGACTCGGCCTGACGTAGGAGCTGCTGTTGCTCTCCTACCGAGGTCTGCAGGCAAGGGCGGAGCTCCCTTCTCGGGACGCTGCGCTCAGGGGAGTGGCGGCCGGGAGGGCTCAGACGTTCTGGGTCCTTTGTCGAGAGCGCGAGAGGAAAATTGTAAACGCTTCTCTTGGACGGGGCGTCTGCTCTAAGTAGCGCTTCTTTTATGCGGTTAGCGAAGTTAACGTGGCACCTTCTACGATAACGGGTATCTTGCTGCTTACTGAATTGCAAGGCTTGGCGCAGCTCTTACGGAGAGGTGAGGGGGATCACCCACTCCAAACGCTCCAGTACTCCCAAAGGCCGGGGAAGAGCGTGTCCAGAGATACAGTGGGTATCTCTTGCCATCCTGTTGCAGCAAGGGAGGAGCTGACTCGGAGGAGATAACCGTCCTTCAGGCCTTTGGTCTGCGATAACCTTGTTCATTCTGGTAGCGAGGTCTAGGAAAAATTCAGTACCTTGAAGAAAGAGAGAAAGCATTACACGTGGACATCAGAGTGCAGATCATAGGCTCACACATATGCTGCTGCTTTTTCTAACTTGAGGTTCTAATGGCATTTAGTGAAGCCGCAAGCTGTGCTCATTTTAAATGTAGGGAAACTAGAGTCCTGAGAACAAAGTTAATTGCCCCAGGCTACATAGCTCATTACCAGGAAAAAGGCTAAAACACTATAGTCAGAGGTGCTTGCTTGATTCTACTGCTGTTTTTATTTTACTTGCTTCTGCTGTCATTATTTCTTTATTTTACTGCTTGAAGATCTGGTACTTGCTGTTTGTGCAGACCTCAGCTGCTACTTTTTTAATATTTTGTTTGTAGAATTTCTGAATAGCATTTTGATCTTATCAAGGCTAAGTAATTCGTATTTGCCAGTATTTATAGGACTTCTACAGGCAAGACAAAATCCTAGTGGCTCCAAAAAAAACCACAACAAAAACAAACAAACAAAAAAAAAAACAAGAAAAAAACATGCAGCATTGACAACATTTATACTTTTAGAAAAAGCAGGGATTGCTCTCTGTGATATGACTTTTTCTTTCTTCAGTGAGTGACAGTAGGGGGGTTTTGCTTGCCTTTCTGTTTGCTTGCCAGTAAACACTTAGCAGTGGCATTCTGTAGAAGTGAAACAAAGTGCCTTAAAATTAGCTAGGTAAATGCTGTCTATGTATATGGCTGCCTCTGAGAAATATAATTTTTGACTAGGGGACAGCTAGTGATCTTAGGGCAGCTGCAAGCAGTGTGTGTAAATTCTGACACACTGTCTTTTGCTTCAGTTGCTCTTCCTAACTCAGTACACTGTTTTTTTTGTTACTTGCCATTGCTTGGATCACAACAGTGCCGGATATGGGGAGAGGTTATTTTGCCATTTAGATTTAAAAAAATAAAAAATCAGTGAAATGCTCTGGTCACATTATAGGTTCAAAGGGCTTGTATATATGAGCTATTGTATTTGGAGCTGCTTCTCTCTAATGCTTACAGTTTAGAGAACGTAGTGGTCGTGCATGCATGACTATCAAAGAATGACAAAGTCCTCTCTAGCTACCGTGTAGCTTATATGCTTTTTGCATAGTGCTTTAGTTTTGGCTTCCTTGCAGCTGGCCCGGATTCAGACTGACAGTGTGGTTGAGATGCTCCGTGAGTTTTATCCTGACTTCTGCTTTGAGATTGGTAAGTGGTGGTCTGTTTTTTCTCCCCTCCAGTTGCTTCTCTGATGTAGATGGCGGTAGGAGCCAGGCAGTTATCTTTGGGTACAAGATGTGTGAATAGAGTATTGTCAAGAGGAGGAGAATTTGCCCCATGTTATCTAACAATGCAGTCTGAATTCGATGAGGTTGTGTAGCTGAGCAACTGCTGCTGGTGTTTTCCACTGGAGAAGTATTGATTACACAAGCTCCTGTTGACTGGGGCAGGTATCTTTCATACAGGTGATGTTATGTCGCTCTGTTTGAGAACCTGTGCAATGTCTTTTGAGTTGGCTGTTCCCAAAACCTGCCCTCTTTCTCCTTTTGTGTTTTTGAGAGCTATGAAAGAAGTCTCGATTTCACTTAGAATGTATTCTTAGAAGTGAGCTGCTCTTGAATTTGTCTCGAGTCTGTGTTCACACAGTGTGATAGTGTGAACGCAGACCACCAGCCAGTGTGCTCCAATGATGCCTAATGTTTTGTGTTCACTGAGCAGTTGCCATGTCTACAACTGGAGACAAGATCTTAGATACAGCGCTTTCTAAGGTAAAGGATTTCTTCTTTCAGGAGGAAACTACTCAAAAAATTCAGTACTCAAAAAAGTAATTGTATTTGATGGCATACTTGCAGATTTCCTTCTGTGATCCATGTTTCTTCATTTTCACATAGATTGGGGAGAAGAGCCTCTTTACCAAAGAGCTGGAAAATGCACTTGAAAGAAATGAGTAAGAGCTTAGTTTTCTTAGCTGTCTGGCATTTTTTGTGTTATTTATTTTGATATGCTGTATGTGTGATCTAGTTTCCTTCTGTTCTTTCTGGTTAAGAAATAAATCCTCTGATAAGGCATTTTCTTTCTTTTTTTTTTTCTTTTAAATCCCTACTCTGGACTTAGGCCACGTTTTGGAGTGGTGGTGGTCTGTTGCTTAGTCTGCCCTGCTTTTATGTTGGTTTTTTTTCTCTCCTGTGATTTGTATGTTACTTGTGTGTCAGAGTGTGTGTAATCTAATTCATGCTTGCAGACATGTTCTTTATTTTACTACTTTATGTTACTGTATTTCAGTATTCCATGTTAAAATACTGCATAACATATTTACTGCTTGTTAGTGTGTTACATGCTAAATAGTCAGGAGAATTGTATATGAGCAAGCTGTGCTGCTTTCTGGAGTAACTTATTCCTACAGAAAGAAGTCAGATATTCAGGATATTAAAAAAAAACAACAAACTGTATAAGCTTAAAAGCAAAGGTATTTTCTGCATCTCTAGCGCACACGTATATGATAATGTGTTTTCCAGTAGAGTCAGTGGAAAAAATGCTGGAGGTTCAATCATTTAGAAGTCATAGAATCATAGAATGGCTGGGGTTGGAAGGGGCCTCAAGGATCATCAAGTTCCAAACTCCTTGCCACAGGCAGGGCCGCCAACCTCCATATCTAATACTAGAGCAGGCTGCCCAGGGCCCCATCCAACCTGGCCTTGAACACCTCCAGGGACGAGGCATCCACAACCTCTCTGAGCAGTCTGTTCCAGCACCTTACCACTCTCTTGGTTAAGAACTTCCCCCTGATATCCAACCTAAATCTTCCCTCCTTCAACTTAGAACCATTTCTCCTAGTCCTGACATTATCTATCCTTGTAAAGAGTTAACTCTCCTCCTGTTCATAGGCTCCTGTTAGGTGCTGGAAGGCTGCAGTGAGGTCACCCCGGAGCCTTCTCTTCTCCAGGCTGAACAAGCCCAGTTCCCTCAGCCTGTCTTTGTAGGAGAGGTGCTCCAGCCTTCTGATCGTCTTTGTGACCCTTCTCTGGACCCTCTCTAACAGCTCCCTGTCTTTCTTGCATTGGGGGCCCCGGACCTGGATGCTGTACTCCAGCTGGGGCCTCACGAGGGCTGAGTAGAGAGGGGCAATCACCTCCCTCTTCCTGCTGTCCACCCCTATTCTGATGGAGCCCAGGATACCGTTTGCTTTCCGAGCTGCAAGAGCACACTGCTGGCTCATGTTAAGTTTTTCATCCACCAGGAACCCCAGGTCCTTCTCTGCAGGACTACTCTCAAGGATTGCTCCTCCCTGTCTGTGTCTGTGCCTGGGATTCCTCCAGCCCAAGTGCAAAACCTTGCACTTGGCTGTGTTGAACCTCATTAGATTCATCCGAGCCCACCTTTCGAGTTTGCTGAGGTCCCTCTGAATGGCATCCCTTCCTTCCATTGTGTCAGCTGCACCACTCAGCTTGGTGTTATCAGCAAACTTGCTGAGGGTGCACTCAATTCCATCACTGATGTCATTGGTAGAGATGTTAAAGAGCACCGGTCCCAAGATGACTGGCCCCTGGGGGACACCGCTTGTTACCAGCCTCCACCTGGATATAGAACCGTTGATCACCACCCTTTGTCTGTGGCCTTTCAACCAATTCCCTATCCACCCTCAAATCCACATCTCTCCAATTTGGAGATGAGGGTGTGGTGGGGGACCATGTCAAAGGCCTTGCACAAGTCCAGGTAAATGACACTGGTCGCTTTGCCTTTGTCTACCAATGCCGTCACTCCATCACAGAGGGCCACCAGATTGGAAGTAGATGGCATTTGCTTTGCTAGCTATTATTTTCACTTTGAACTGTGATACCAGTCAGTGTTCTGGTTGCATACTGGTTCAGTGAGTTTCTTTGTCAGTATTTCTGGTGTCTTACCCTAATTCAGTCTGATGGTTGTAATGTATCTTGCACTGCTATTGGAAGGAAGGCAGTTTTCCAGATTAGAAAAGGCAGAGAAAAGTGAAGTGACTCTTCAGAGTTGCTGTGTAAGTCTAGTAGTAATTCTGGCTATAGAATTCTGAACAGTCTTTCTTTTCTCTAAACTAATCCCAAGGGTGAATCCACGCTTTCCCATTGTTACCTGTAGGTCTCTGGCACTACATGACCCAACCGTCTGTTCAGCGTTGTGATTACTGTTCTCTAATTCATAGAGTTGACCTGGTAGTTCACTCCTTGAAGGACCTGCCAACTTCTCTTCCTCCTGGCTTTACCATTGGTGCTATTTGCAAGTAAGTATGTGCACAAAGCCTGACTGTCTGAGGGACTTAAGATTTTGCAGTGTGGGTAATGGTAGAAAATGAGAGCTTAGATCTTCTTTGTTCTTGTTTGACCTTCGATTATTCTCTGTAACGGTGGGAGAACTAGTATTCTGTAGCCAGCAGGTTTGTTGGAAATCGCTGCTGTTAAAATGGAGAAGAGGCCTTTTGGAGCTAGGGATGGTTCCTTTAGGGACCGATACCAGAACTGTTAATCTTAACAGCCTTCCGTTAAATGATGTCTGCCATTCAGCTCTTGCCTTATTTTGCAGAAGGGAGAACCCACTTGACGCTGTTGTCTTTCACCCCAAAAACTGTGGGAAAACTCTCAGTCTTCTTCCTGAAAAGAGGTGAGTAGGGGGAAGGGGAAGACAGTAAAGTGTAAAAAATAGAAAGGAGGAGTTTGTTCCCATTTCCCATTGACAAATCAGTGAGCTTCTTCCTTCTATCCTGTAGTGGTTTTGCGCTGCCTTCAGTTAGCTTTCAATGTACGTTACAGTGAACCTACTTGCTGAAAAGAGCTACGCTAATGAGAATGTTGTAAACTGGCTGTGCTTGGATGTCTCTAGCCACCTTTGAGATGCAATGTTTTCTCAAGTGAGACCCTTCTTTGCTTCAGTCTCCAGAGTGAATACCAAGTCCTTTGTATGGTGCTCACTGCAGGAGAATGCATACAGTGCAAGCAGTGTGTCCAGAGCAGCATTTCAGCTTGCATGGCCATTCTCTTGTTCTCACCCAGCCAGTTCAGATTTCTTTGTTGCTTTTTTGGCACACATTTTCTGTGGTTCTACTAGGAGCATTATAAACTAGCTGTGATACGAATGTAGAGTTGCACTTCTATTCTTCTAATTAGCATGCAAATCATCTGCGTTAGGTTCCAGGTTACAAAGAAGAGCGAACAGGTATCTCTAGAAAATAAATGGTTACTGCCCAGATGGGCAGCTTTCTATGCTGTCCAGTTACACGACTTTTTTTTGAAGATTCTCCTCCCGCTGCATATATGTAATTGAAGAATTTCCCATGTTTTGTGGTGTCTGACTATTTATGTCTCAGTTTGGAGCAGCTAAGTCTGTTTTCTGTGACAATTTTATTGTGTCATATTGCCACCAAGGAAGCCTTGGTGGGAAGGTGTGCTCTTTAAATCAAGTTTGACAGATAATAGCAGCTGTATTCCAGAAGCATTCCCTCTGATGTTCCCTCTGGCAGTGGTTTGCCTGCATCTAGTTTTAGAGAAATCTTATGTTAAACCTTAACAAGTGCTTTTACTTCTTCCAAGGAGGCATGTATCATTGGTAGGTTCTTGAAACTTTGTTTCCATCCAGGGGGGGGGGGGGGGAGCAGAAATCTTCCTTGAAACTTCTGAGGTATATTTGGGTGGAGTTGAGTACTGCTGTATTCTGGATTTCATTGATTTAATTTTCCCAACAGTGTTATCGGCACTAGTTCACTTCGGCGAGCAGCCCAGCTCAAAAGGAAGTTCCCTCAGCTAGAATTCAGGGATATTGTATCCTTTCATGGCAAAATGTGGAATCTGGACAAAGTTGCAAGTTGTACTATATATGTTGATGTAAAATCTAGAATCAAGGCTGATTTACAGTACCTGACCTGCAGGAACAAATTCCTCAAAGGCTGCCTCCCATAACGTATTCTGTAGTACATTTTGTCCCGTAGTTTTCTCCTGATTCTATAAAGAAAGGGCCCAGCTTTAATCCAGCTGAGGTTCAAGATGCTGATGAATTTCACATTTAGGAGTGTTCTAAAGGCTGTTTAGCGGAGGTCTGTCATACATTTGTCACAGTGACAGCCAAATGCTCATCGGTCCACGATCCCTTTGATGTGATCTGGGCTGCTAGTTTAGATGTGCGCCACGAAAGTGGTGGTAAAACGCATTGTTACCTCAGTCCTAGTAACCCAGTTCTTCGATTTGCAAAATTATTTGATGTCAGATACAAATCATGCACATAAATGACACGTATCTTTTGAGAGTGCGTGCTTGGATTAATATTCCGTAATAATCAGCAGAATTCTGTTCAAAGAAACAATTGTCCATATTTAACACTTCTTTCACAATGATACCCTGATTTATTCTTATTTGGAGGCTTTAAACAATGCTAAGTGATTGTACGACTGTTTGCACGCTGTTTCTCTACTTGCTTAACCACTTGTACAGAGAGGAAATTTAAACACCCGCTTGAAGAAGCTAGATGAGAAGGAAGACTTCAGTGCTATAATCCTGGCTGCTGCTGGACTGAAGAGAATGGGCTGGGAGAATCGCATTGGTCAGGTGCGTGTCAAAGTTGAAAATCCCATTCTCTTCTAAGCCATTGCCTGCTTGCCTTTCAGAACTTGCGACTGTCCCATGAAAAATGCACATGCAGTCTGCCGAATCCATTGCTGCGTTAGCTTGAGATTTTATTTGCTTCAGGGAGGGCTTGATTTTGCTTGTTTCTTTCGTATACAATTTTATACTTTCCATGTTGCAATAGAAGCTTGTAATACGATTATCTCCCAGCATTTCGTATGTGCAGCAAAACAGCAGTGTGTGTCTAAGATTTTTTTTCTGATTAACTAACGAACGAAATATTACTGTCCAGGTGAGGAATAGTGCCTTACTCTACTTTTGGGATGGAAATGCTGAGGCATGGGAAGGGGGAGGTGATATTTCAGTTGGGCACAAATGTGGTGTTAGAGGTGTGCGTGGAATTCAGTTCTTGCTTTGTGTATTCTAAAAAGTGCAATATGACTTAACCCTGTTCTTTCTTCCAGCTCCTGAGCCCTGAAGATTGTCTGTATGCTGTGGGACAGGTACGTTACAATTTTTCTACCTTGAGCCTGACTGCATATGGAAAGCCAGCAGCAGTATGACGTGCCCAGTGGTTAACTGCGACAGCCAAATACTTCTGATGTATTCATTGCCAAAGATGAATTACAGTGATCTCTGTTGCAGCCTGTTAGTTTACTTACGTTCAGTGTGTGGGAAGAACGTTAGTCAGCTCCATGAGCCTGTGTAGTGGGGTTTGATTTCTGTCAGCCACAGAAATGGTAAATGGTACAGGTAAATGTGTGGCGCAGCTACCCTGGGACAACTCTGCAAATATGAGGCAGGGCCAGTGTTGTGCTGTACTGGGCTAATTGCACGAAGTCACTGCAGTGATGCTCCCTTACACAGTGTCCTGACTCTGGCTACGTGGAGCTGAAATGTCTGCCCTGGGGCACGTTGTGAGCATTCTTGTTTCTGGGCAGTCAAATTATTCCAGACCGTGCTGGTCATGCGGCTGAATTTACACAGCGTTGCACAGCTGGTATCAAACTTGCTAAACCTGAGGTGGCTATGTATTTCTGAGTGCAATCATCATTGTAATGTAATGCAGTTATTCCCCAGTCTGAATGAATTCCTGGTCGATGAACAGCTGTTGCTGTGTTACTTACAGGTTGGAAACAGTGGGCTGTGACAGCTTTAAAACTATGCCATGACAATACAGAAGGTAGTCACCCATGATGAAAGTGAAAAATGAGCCAGAAATAGTGTTGTGTCTTTTTTTTTTTAAATGATATATTTGGCATGTACTGTGCTTACTTTTTTTCTTCTGGTCTTGTTTTCCATTTGGGAAAGAATTGGTTTGTGATTGCTATTATCTTCAGACAAGGTTGTGGAGCTTACGTTTATTCAACGTTCTCGTGCTGTCATTAAGTGACAGCAGAGCGGGTGTTTGTATATATGCAGTCAGAAGAGGGATATGGTCTGAAACTGTTTGAGCAAAGGAAAAGATGTCAGGTGACTGTGTGATCTTCAGTACTCATCTAAGTTCTGAGCTTCCCTTTGCAGCAGCAGCTTCAAGATGTCTTGCAACCAGTTGATTGTTTCTTGAATAATTTCTGTATAATCTCTGTACTTAAATACTGCTCCTTGTGTGAAACACATCCAGACCTCTGAGTTCTGTTTCACGACCAATGCTGAGTGCACACAGATGCTGAAGTTGAGAGTTCTGTTGTTATTGCCTCCTTACAGGGCGCTTTAGCAGTGGAGGTTCGTGCCAAAGATCAAGAAATACTGAATATGGTATCTGCCTTGCACGATGGAGAAACTGTATTATGCTGCATTGCTGAGAGGGCCTTTATGAAACATTTGGTACGTATATCATCCTTGCCCTTCTGCTTGCAGCAATAAATACTGCTGTGCTACAGTTAAACTGATGGCATAGTGTGGGAACGCTGTTACACTTCATTAAAACTGCCAAGTAGGGGGAACTTGTGAATTGGGAAGTGCCTGAACAGCGATAGGTGGGGCTGTGTGCAGCATATACTTTTCAGAGGCCTCTGCTTTGAATGTGTTGGGGAGGAAACTCAATAGCAACATCTTTCTGTTTTCAGGAGGGTGGCTGTAGTGTCCCTGTTGCAGTTAACACCATGCTGAAAGATGGCCAGGTGAGGAATATTTTGTAAGGAGCTGGGATTATTTATGGAAAATTGTTCCAGTGTGTGCACATTTGCTGAGGTTCAGTTCAGCAGATGTCTTTACAGCTGGGGGCGGGGGGGGGGCAGATAGGGTTATTGTCCAAAGCAGGAGTATGAGAATGGGTCTGGTCACTGAAGCTGAGTCCTAGAAAACACCCTTATTGTGATAATTAGGTTTTTTCCCTCCCCTCTTTTTCTAAAGTGTTGCCCTGAGATCTCAAAGTCTTCCTTTTGACTCCAGAAAATCAGTGCATTTATACAACAGATCATAAACTAAGTAGGTGGAAAGCTAGGAAGTATTTGGTTTCTTTCTTGGGAAGATGTATCTTCCCTAACAGGGATTACTTGCATTACTGTTGTATCATACTGCCATTCTATCTGATTGCACTGGACTACAGAAGTGTTCCCTTCTAGGTTGGCTTTGTGGTATTAACCCCTTCTGTCTTCCAAAGTTGTATTTGACAGGTGCAGTCTACAGTTTGGATGGATCTGATAGCCTGAAGGAAACAATGCAGACAAGCGTTAATTATCCACAACGGGTATGTGAACAATAATGCACTCAAAATTCAAACCTGTAGCTGAATGATTGAACCAGATCAAAAGGTCTAGTTTTTCAGAGTTTCAGCTTCAGTTTTTTTCCACTGCTAATTGTTCTGGGGAAACTCCACAACGTACAGTTCTAACGGCTATTCAGACCTCAGATTCTAGTTGAATATGTTTCACTGAGCCAGCATTGTGCCCTTGTGGCCAAGAAAGACTGGCTGTACCTTGGGGTGTGTTACAAAGAGCGTGGTCAGCAGGGCTAGGGAGGTTCTCATACCCTCTGCTCTGTCCCGGGGAGGCCACATCTGGAGCACTATCTAGTTCCAGGCTTCTCAGCTTAGAAAAGGCAGTGAACTGCTGGCACAAGTCCAGTGGAGAGCTGCAAAGATGATAGAGGCCTGGAGCATTTCCATAATGAGGAAAGACTTGGAGACCTGGGGCTGTTCAGCCTGGAGGAGAAAGGCTGAGAGGGGATCTTATCAATGCTTACAAATATCTAAAGGGTGGGAGTCAAGCAGTTGAGCCCGGGCTCTTTTTGGTGGTGCACAGCGGCATGACAAGGGGCAATGGGCACAAACTAGAATATGGAAAGTTCCATACAAACATGAGGAAGAGCTACTTTACTTGGAGGGTGACAGATCGGGAACAGGCTGCCCAGAGAGGTGGGGGAGATTCCTTTGCTGGAGATAACTGAAACATGCCTGGATGGTTTCCTGTTCAGTCTGCTCTAGGGAACCTGCTTTCAAGGGGGTTAGGCTGGATGATCACCGGAGGTCCCTTACAGCCCCATAATTCTGTGACAATTCTGTGATATCTGGTTTCACACATGGATTGTTTTATCGAACACTCCTTCCCATAGCCTTACATTGATTGTATTTATATTTGCAGAATGAAGATGGACCAAATGATGATGTGCAGCATGTTGGCATCACAGCCAAGAATGTCCCTGGTCAGGCCCAGGAAGCTGCAGAGAACCTTGGTGTTGAACTAGCTAGTTTACTTCTGAGCAAGGGAGCTAAGCACATCCTTAGTGTGGCAAGGCAGCTTAATGATGCCTGCTAAGCCTCTAGTGAGATCAGCAAGATTGCTACAACTCTTGCTTCAGTCTTCACAGCTACTCTGACAGCTGTTGGAGGAAGGGGTTTTTGTTTTCAACATTTGCACCAGCCTTGTCTGACCTTTGGGCATAAAATACTTGAAATACTAAACTAAGTTTCAAAGTTATTATCAGGGTTTATCGAAGTTGCAAAATTTCTCTTAAACAAGTTTCAAAGTTTTTGTTGCTAAGAAGTGTCGTAGTAATTGTTCTCCTCTTGCATTTAGTAACAAAACACCAAATACAGATTATAGTCAGACTAAACAGTGGTAGTACTGAAGTACTGCACTGTGCTGACAATACAGAAGTGTTTTCTGTAGTCACTGAACTTGCAAAATTGTGGATTATTTGGGCCTGTTATTTTCAGAAGTGCTGAAAGAGACTGGCATTAGGTTCCCAGTATGTTCCTTAGGGGGAATTCACCACAGATGCTATATTCATGGAGATATTTTAAGCTATTAAATACAAATTTGCCACTTGTCCATAGTTTATTACTAGGTAGTTGGTAAGCCAACTCATCCTACGTAGATGTAGTATGAGAATAGGCATTAATCTGTGATAACCAGTAACCTTGGAGCTGAAGTTTAAGCCCTTCCATGGAGGCTGTGAGCTATTTCCTTATAGTTCATAGCTGAACTGTGGTGTTGCACTACCATGTTACAGTGCCTTACAGAAATATGAAAATAGCCTCTTACGGGGTTCCAGGGTGGAGATGAAGCATTTTTTATTCTCCGTGCAACGTCCCCTGAATGTAACACCAGATAAAGAGTCACGTTATAAGTACCCAAGAGTAAGTCTTTACCGAGCATGTGACCTATTTACAGTTTCTGTGACTGAACTCGAGCAGGCGTGCTGCCTTCCGGCGCTTCCCACTAGCTCCGCAGCGCCGCCCGGCGCTCGCTCTTCGTTGTTGGCCTCTGCGGGCATGGAGCGGCACCGCCCCAGGCGTTGCGCCGGGGTATGAACGCCCCCATCCCCCCACCTCTCCCCTCCCGCGGATCGCAGCTCTCCCCGTGAGCAATGGAGTGGCCCTGAAAAGGGCCTTTGTGTGGTGCTGGGAGGACGGAGTGGGGGGGCGCCCGGCTTAGTACTCCTGCGACTGCTGCCCGCCGCCCTTCTTGCCGGCCTTGGCCGGGCCCGCGGCGCCGCCACCCGTCTTCTTGGGCAGCAGCACGGCCTGGATGTTGGGCAGGACACCGCCCTGCGCGATGGTGACACCGCCCAGCAGCTTGTTGAGCTCCTCGTCGTTGCGCACCGCCAGCTGCAGGTGTCGGGGAATGATGCGCGTCTTCTTGTTGTCGCGGGCCGCGTTGCCCGCCAGCTCTAGGATTTCGGCCGTCAGGTACTCCAGCACGGCCGCCAAATAAACGGGTGCGCCAGCGCCCACCCGCTCCGCGTAATGTCCGCGCCGCAGCAGCCGATGAACACGCCCAACGGGGAACTGCAGCCCAGCCCGGGAAGAACGAGACTTGGCCTTCGCTCGGGCCTTACCGCCACTCTTGCCGCGGCCAGACATGGCGCCTCGCAGCACACCGAGCTCCGGGCCGAGATCTCAGGAGCTCTGCGGCGGGATGAAGTGAGGACGCCCCCACCCCGTCTCTTTATAACCGCCCGCAAAGTAGGGCCCGGCTCATTGGACGGCACCATGGCGCCTCGCTATTGGAGCTCTGCCGCATGAACCTCTTTGCTGACTGGCCGCCTTTGTGCCCTCCCCCGCTCCCTCGCGCTTACCTCCCATCTATTGGCGACGGCAACGGGCCAATCAGAAGACAGGGCGCCAAATTTGTACCACGCGGCGGCCGTTGGCGCTCGCAGTCGGGTACGGTGAGACCGGGGCGGTGTGGCGCCAATTAGGCCCGGGGTCCAACTCGTCGGCGGAGCTCGGCGGTGTGCTGGCAGGGGGCGTGGCTAAGCTGAGCAGCGGCGCCTCCCATGGCTGTCTGGAGTTACTCTCTCAGGTGGCAATTCCTCGGTGAACTACGGTGCCAGATAACGCTATATAAATACGGCTTTGGACGAAGAAAAATTAATTGTAACCGGCAGATCGAAGTGGTTTTTATCGATACTTTGTGTTAAGAAAGGATGCTGTGATCCATACTCTGCTAGCCTATCCCAGCAGTGTCCTGATCTGTGAAGGAATACAGATGCTAAAGACATTCAGAAAAAAAAAACTTGGGGAATCTGCTGCAGAAATTATTGGCACTGAGCAGGGCAGGAGGGCACAGCACTGTACCGTGCAACCTTGTTTCACTGCATGTCAATATTCTCAAGACAGAGAACCGAGGAGGAAAGAGTATCTTGAGTTATTTTATTCTCAGAGTGCTCCGAGTTTAGGGTGCAATTTATAACACATTATTCTATATCCATGGATAAACCTGAATTAGCCAAGAGGGTGTCCTGGTTCACTTATTCTGCTGTACAGAGTCTCACAGAAATTGTAGTTCTTATTTCTTCTCTCAAGGAACTGTGAAACTTTTTTTTTTAATTTAGAGATTTCATTTCTCCCACTTCCCCTAAGCACCCCTAAGTGTCAAGATTTGTGTTGCTTATTTGTCCTCTGAAAGGTACTCCCAATAGCAAAGATGTCCAAGTACCACTCATTGTCTTCTGTCAGCAGAATTAGACAGAAGAGCTCTGTCCACAAAAAGAGAATTGTGATTCTAGACTGGCCTGGAGTAGTTGCTTGCATTTTGAAAGGTGGCTTGAAGTTCTCAGAGGACCAGAATAAGATTAATTGAATTTTTTGGTCAGCAATTGAACAAAGTTCACTAGAAGGTGCAGCTCCTGGCAGTTCAGTCAGACATCATAAAATAAGCGCACTAGCTGGTACCGGATTGAAAATGCAATCATGCTCCCCAGGACCTAGGTTTAAAAACAAACAAAACAAAAAAAATCTGAAGCTGAAATCTTACATCAGACAGTTCACTGGCTAGCAGGTTCTTCCTTTCCTGATGGATTTGATGTGCTTTAAAACGCAGTCTGTTCACTATATAGCATAAAGTTAAAATCTTTAGGTGTAGAAGAAAAGCTAAAATCTTTAGGTGTAGAAGAAATGAAAAGCATAAGTTTAGCCAAAGTTCTTGGCTCATTCTATGAAAATTGTTGCTATCTGTGAGGGATTTTTGTGCCTGTCTGTGCAAGTTTCTCTTGTGAGAACAAGTGCATTAGATGAAAAGATGGCAACACCACTTCTTAAGGTACGTAAATTATAATGTAAACTCTATGGCCTGTAATGGAAAATAACTCATGTCAAGCTACAATTTGGCATCCTTTCATAGCAAAGGCTTCTCTGCCACGACTTGATTCAAGATCAAGCTGTATGCACTTCCCATCCCCTCCTGCCCCAGATGTGTTTGGCCTAAGCCCTGTTCATCTCGCTGGAAGTCTTCCGTTGGAATGGGAATTTCAGTGTTTCTTCTCTTTCCTAAGGAGAAACTCTTACCTTTGATCTGAGAGTGAAGAAGGAATTGCAGGCAAATAAGCAATATCTTTTCCAGAACAGAATGTCTACTATAACAGGTAAGACAGTTCACGCACTGAATAGAGGTAGCAGGAGCATCTGCAAGGCATGTTCTCCTTGCATTCTAAGTTGCTTCAAAATGTTCCCACACCATGCTCAGACTCCAGCTACTACTGAGTTGCATGCCACATTTATGCAAAGCCACCAGCTGGAGGTAACACTGGTACCAGTGTTATTTGATATGACTGAAGAACAGGAATGTGATAGAAGGCTGTATTGGGTTACAGTGACAAGGCAAGAACATAGTGCTCTTTTTCCTACAGTTTTTCTAGAATCCTGCAATTCATGCTCTGATCAGCTTCTCAAGCTAACCTAGGGACTTTATATTTAATAGCTCTTAGTGAACGAAGCTGGGGACTGAGAGGAAGGACAGCTTCTTCCTGGAGCTGTGTAATCCTCATATTTTCAAATTGTACAACTTTAACTGCATCTTGCGTGAAGATTATGACACTTCCCGTCCCCCTTTCCCCTTGATGTACTTGAGACAAATCTGTATCTGTTTCTATCGCAGAATACATTTCTCTGCTAGCAGGAACATTTGTCTGACCTGAATGAGTAGCAACAGGAGAGTGAGATTTCGTTCGTGGA
Organism: Numida meleagris; assembly: GCF_002078875.1. Classification (NCBI taxonomy): domain Eukaryota; kingdom Metazoa; phylum Chordata; class Aves; order Galliformes; family Numididae; genus Numida; species Numida meleagris. The sequence continues at coordinate 55,080 of NC_034431.1, read as the reverse complement.
TGGGTCCAATCAGTTTTATAACAAAGTTAATAAGCGTCATATTATTGCACTCGGAGTATTCACCATCTTCATCCATTCCACTCCTCACATCTACTATGTGCAAGATCTTTTCTACCTGGGGAAAAAAAATATTGCATGCTCTTTCACCAGGTACGTTTCGTGCTTCTTGCTAGATCCATTTTGCTGTACCATCCCAGTAGTTTGGCTTGTGCTTCTACTAAAGAGACAGGATAGGCTTATGATGGTCTTGGGACAACTGCTGTGTGTGGTTATTTTAAAAGAGCAATTATTAATGCGGCTAATGTAGTGACTGTAAGAGACAGCGATTGAACTAAGTAGAACGCGTTCTTCTTGATTTGAGCTAGGAAATATGCACTGAGCCCCTCCCATCCTGTTGCTCTTGCATTTGATTGCTGCCTCAAAACATGTCTGGATTTTGAATGTTTTTCTGGTATTACCTTCAGAATGTATGTTCCCAGGGTTGAGAGGCTCTTAGTTTTGAATTTGGAGTAGCTCATCTCCAACTTCCCTGTAGTAGGATTGAGCCTAAGAGGAACATTAAAGTCTTAGTCTGGACAGAGCAAGGAGACAGCGATCCCCACGTAAGTAGATTTATACCTCAAGCCAAGTTGCTGAGAAAGAAATACACTGGTGAAAAAAGCAATAATATTCTGATATGCTTAACAGCGGCTGCTCATACCTTGGTCTCTCAGATTGGGCAGCCAATAAAAGATTCCTCCCCGGTTCCACCTAACATATGCATAAAGCTGCAAGGTTAGAAGAACTGAATATATGTGGACCTGATCACAATCAGTGATAATACACAGTACCACAGAATGCTTGCTGCTGTAAGATCTTAGCAAATCCTAATGCAACAGCAATAAGAATGGCCTGTATCCCTTTATCTCAGTCTTGTAGCTGAGAATAATCATACTCTAACAGTATTAAAGAGTACTCTTTCCTAGCAAGTTTATTTGAGAAACCTGTGCTGATTGACTCAACCATAAATAGTATGGCTGGCCAACTTTTAACTATCCAACCTACTTTGACAGGTATTAAAAAGAGCACCAACCAGTGTAGGTTATTGTTTCTCAGCTGGTAGTGGAGACAAAGGGCATAAACTAGTACCGTTATAGGTCACTCAGGTACATTACCTTGGCAGCCGATGGCGGGGGCAAGGAATAATGTGGAAGAGTTGAGGCAATGAGTAGAGGAAGTTAAGCACTTGTGGGATGAAAAAAAGGAGCATTGTTTTGCTGAAGTGGCCCAGGATCCCCACCACAGCGAAGGTCATGCCAGCAAAGTAACAGAAGGTGTCCCCAACAAACACTTGGGATGGGTACCTGCAATCCACAAGGCAAAAGAGCAAAGGTCTGTCCTAACCAGTGTTGCCAACATAATGACTTCATAACCACTTGAAGGCATTCCATAATGGCAGGCTTGGTGCATAAAAGCTACCAGTGGATTGCTGCTTTGCACTCTTAGTTCTAGCAAGAAGCCTGCCTGTACTCCAGTATATTGCTTACATGTTGATAAACGTAAAGAGTATGCTTCCAAAGAAATGCTGAATGCTCATCCTCTTACCAGTTGTGGTAAAACAGCCCCAGCGTTGTAAAAAAAAATGGAATCATAAAGTAGAGAGAGAAAATGTGATCATCCTGATAATCCCCTACAGAGGGAAAAAAAAAAAAAAAGAAGGAAAGAAAATGAGGTTATGATAAGACAGGACTAGGTTATTTTTAACTACGCTGGCTACTCCAGTCTAGGTTTCTATTTCCCTTTGCTTTTTGCACTCCCAAGCACTACCTTACCATTTAACTCTACAAGGTTGAATGTGATAATGGAAGCAGCAATCACCAGAGACTGCCCTGCTTCAATCCCATTGATTCCAGCAAGAATGTTGATGGCGTTAGTACAAAACACTGCTAGCATGCCCATGTACGCATAGTAGAAGATACCTGCAGGTCAGAACAAGGCAAGTACTTTAGCATTCACATTTGAAACAGGCTGTGGTCCAATCTACTGAAATTCTAGCTTCCTGCTTTGTAGGACAATTCATTATATACTACCTCAGTAAATTGTGAAATCAGTAGCTTACTAACAAACAGTTCCTTCTCCTGTAAATGTTATCACATGTACACATGCGTACAGCACAGTGACTGCAGCAAACGTGCAACATAGCAGCAAACTGCTGTGTTTTGTTTCTGTGATTGGGTGATGCTGGTATTGGTATCTGAGGGCCAAGTGCATCTGGCACTCTCTCATACTGCCAGAAACCTGGAAGAAGGTACTGTACTTATCTATGCATAGTTAAACATATGCTGGACCTCTTGGTGGATATCTGGAAGAATATTCTTGCCAGCATGATATTTAGTTGATTATGTTCCCTCACGCTGGATACTTAGCAAATCCTTTATGGGTTCCCTATGTAGCACAGAGATTGACACCTGCTATGCATTAAAGTTTGAGATGCGCCCCTTAATTCATCACTAATGATCGTCAAAACTTACCCAAGTCCAAGTGCATGCCCAGTAACACCCGGAAAGGCTTAGGCACCACAATGGTTGTGTTCCCAAAGTTGGTGAAGTACACCATGAGCAGTGGGAGGGATGCCATGGTAGGGAGAAGGAGTTTGTGACGCCAGCGCAGGTTCAAAACATCGTCTGCAAAGCCCAGGAAAATCATGCAGCAGATGGCAAGGAGTGAGCCAATGAGCTCCACAAACTGCAGGACAGAGAACAGGGCTCCGGTCACTAATGGTGATTCCCTGCTAATGCCTGCTGCACTCCAGGCACAAGGCAAGCCCTACCTCGTCGTGAGGAAAGGCCGCGCACTGCTCCTCTACGAAGCACCGCAGGAAGGGCACAGGGATGAAGCAGAAGAGGATGATGAGGAACACGGCCCCGCTGATCATGCCCTGTGCCTCGGGGCTGAAAGGAAGGGGAGGCCAGCGGTCAGCTGGGACGTTGCGGGCCGGACCCGGCCCGGCGGGCACCACTACTCACATGGGCCGCCGGAAGGCCTTGTTGAGGTCCTCGCCGAAGAGGCGCGCTGCCAAGAAGTGGTCTTTGAAGGCCGGGATCAGTGTGAGCGTAGCCACGAAACCCAGAAGCGATTCCCCAAGGTTGATGAGGAGGGGCGCGGCGGGCCAGGCCGCCATGGCCGCGGCTGACACTGGCCCTGTCAGCGGCACGGAGCGTCTCTCGCCGCACCTTGCTGGCCGGACGCTAGAGTAGGAGGCACCGGATACTCTCGGGCCTTTTCCGGTCAGTCCGTGAGGGGAGCGCCATCTTTGGCCCTGGCAAGGGCAGTGGGCCCGCGCCGTCCCTGTTCCGCCGTCTCATACATCACTTCCTTCTCCCCCTCCCTCCCCTCACGCCGCCGTAGGCGGGTGAGCCCCGGAGGTGTTGTGCGGGGGGTCTGGTAGTCCCTCTGAAGCGTCCCAGGGGCTTTGGCGTTGCGAGCGGTTGCTCCAGCAGCGAGGGCATCCGTGTCGAGCCCCGGTGGTTTGATGTGCTTCGCTGCTCTGTGAACAGCAACCGCTGACGGCGGCAGGCTTCCTGAGCACGGCCGTCGCCTGGAGGCGATGCACGGGGACTCGGTGCGCGGCCCTGGCGGGCAGCGGCACTGAGAAGAGCCGTGGGGACTGGGGGTGGCCTCAGGGGTGGCCATCGGGCGGCGGAAGCTCACGGTGGGTACGGCGTGGGCCGGTGGCCGCTGGCAGCGCTGTTCCCGCCCGCTGCACGCCTGGCGGGGCCCGTTATTCGCTTCCCCAGGAAGCGCCCCCAAACCCGGCACTGCTTGCCTGTGTGAGAGTGAGGAACGGAGAGGCCCGTGGGGAGAAAAAAAAAAAATCCACGTTAGTTTGGGTCTTCCTGAGCCAGGAAACCTTTACCAGGTGTGTGGTCCTCGGGTGAGTTCTCCTGGTGGAAGTCAGGACAGGCACGGGTTTTACCACAGATACTGCATTTGGATGTGGTTTACTGAGCAGAGGAGGAAAACACAGTCGAGGTGAAAGGCATAGCAGCAAGACATGCTTCCCTCTGCCCCGTGTGTGGGATATGGTGACCTCAGATGGTTTCTGATAGTTTTTTCTGGGCTGATTAGTAAGCTGCTGCTGTATCAAAAGGCCTTTTCTGGTCTATGGTCCGTTGTACTTCTGTAAAAGTTGGTGAAGTATAGCTGAGCCTTAATTAAATTCTAAGGCAGGCGCTTGGTTCCGTGAGGGAAGAAACTACAGTATGCATGAGGGAGAGTGGTTGGCCAGAAAGACTCCTGCAGCTGTAGCATCAGGGAAATGTCACTGTGGCACGTGTGAAATAAGGGCGCACAGCTTTTGCTGCAAGCCCTCCTCGGGGAAGGTGACGGGGCTGGCAAGCAAACGGGCTCCAACTGGGTGATGAGCTGCGGTCCAGGTGAGCATGCGTCAGCACAGGTGAAAAAGGGTCAAGATGAGATAAAGGTGTTTTCAGTAAGAAAGGGGAAAACCATCATGGAGTTCATCTCCACCTTGCTCTTTTAGGCCTCTAGCAGAGGCTCACGGCAGCTAGCGACGAGGTTGTCCGGACAGACAGGCTGGTGGCTGAGGACGCGCAGACCCGAGAGAAGAACTTGCGCGCAGCCACCGGAAAGGAAAGCGGCGACCAGCACCAGCAGCTGCGTAATGGCCCCGGCCGCCCGCCAGGCCGCGGGGAGGCGGTGCTCCGACACTGGGGTGACTGTTGTGCGCAGGCGGGCGCGGGGCGCTGCAGGGGCCGGGCTTGGCCCACGTGCGTCGCGGAATCGGGAACAGGGCGGCGCGCCGCGGCCCTCTTCTCCTTTCCTGGTGGGAGGCGGTAACAGCTGGTCTGGGGCCGGGCGGCGGTCGCCCGCCATGCCTCCCGGACTACCGTGAGGCGCAACGCGCAGCAACATGGGGCCGGATCCGGGCTGGGCCGCGCTGGTGCTGCTTTTTGCCGCTTCGCTGCTCACTGTCGCGGCCTGGCTGCTCCAGTACTGGCGGTCGGCGGCTCTGCGAGCGCCGCGGCGGCAGGTGCCGGCGACGGAGGAGGCCGGGGCCCGGGCGCTGCTCGCTGCTCTGCTCGCGCTCCGGTCCTTGCGTGAGCAGTGGCAGCGGGCCTGGGTGCGAGCCCTCAACAGCCAGGCGCGCCGGCACGGGGTACGGCGGGGCGCGGGCGGCGGGAGCCGGGCGGGCGGGGCCAGGCACCGTGTCGGTGGCGAGCTGAGGGGCGGTGAAGCCGGAGCCGTTGTCGTGAGGCAGAGGGGGAGGCGTCGGCTTTGGTCGATCGGCGCCGTCTCCCCTTTGCGGGCTTTGACGAAGGAAAGCACCTCACCGCGCACTTGTTGGGGGCCATTTAGTCTGGACTGAACTGTCCTGAGCAAGCGCTCGGTGTGCCAGCTTCTCTTTTTTTGGCTGCTGCGTGTTGCATTTTACTGTGCTTGAGGGATGGGGTGCTGATCTTCCCTAAGTAGAACATGGCTCATTAATCCCATAGGAGGTATTGTTACGGAAGCTTACATTGCCTATAAGATGAGGGCTTTTGACTACAGAATAACTATGATGTAAAGTCTGTAGTCTCCTTTTTTTTTTTCTTGTCATGTGACTAGAAGCGGTTGTATGGGAAAATCGGGAGCTTAGAAAGATTATCATGAAGCTCTTTCCCCTTAAGTAAAGGAAGCTAAATTCTTTAGGAATGTGATGTGAACTTGTGTTCATAGTGGTGCGGGACTGGGAAAGTCTTCCTCTTATGACAAAAGCATGTTAAATCCTGGACAGGAGGCAGGACTGAAAAGCGAATCTGTCAGTACAGCGTGACAACATGAAAAATAGGTGAGATTAGTGAAAGAAGAGGGGAATGAGGAATTATCCCCTCCTCCTCACCGACTGTTGTTAGTTATATCGGCCTAATGGGCTTCAGAGAGCCTAACACTGTAGGTAATGTCATGAATTGGGCTCCTTCGGGAATGTTTACACAGTAATCATTCCAGCATTCACTTTCTAGCTCTGAATTTCTCCATGTTTTCATTTGCCTCAGTATGATTTCATGATGATAACTTGATGGAATTAGATGGAGAAGTTGGATCTTTGCAGAAGTCAATTTGGGAAGAAATACTTGGCTTTGTTGTGCCTGACAGTCATCATCCTTGCCTTTTTTGGAGAAGTCCTTTTCAGTTACAGGATGAAGTAATAAGAAGCGGTGTGGAAAAGGAGGGTTTCCTAGTGAGTTTATGAAGTGGAAGAAAGCAAAGTTAGAGTTGCAGTCTTATTTAGGTGCAGACTATCAGTGTTGTGAAGAAATAGATGCTGTTTCCTTAAGGCAGTGGTATGGGAGAAGCAATTTAAGTCGTATCTATAAAATGCAGACCAGTGAGGAAAGGCTCCAGAACCAGAATGACTGTCCTCTGCAGTTTGTCTGAAGGAAGATTTCATCAGTAGATGTAGGTTGGCTCGGTTCTGACTTCTTGGTTTCTTGATTAAAGCAGATTAAAGTGTTGTCTGTTATCCTGAGACCAGAGCCATCAGTAAGCACAAAACAGAAGAAATCCTAATTGCGTGCATCAGGCAAACCTCTTGAAGTTCTGCAGTCCTTAATGTTGAAGAACACCTTTTGAAAGGATTTAAGATCCCATTCAAAGAGCAGAGCAAACTGTATTTTCAGTTGATCATTTCCTCCTTACATTAAGCAGTGTAAAATGACAAGAGTGAGATGTTTGCTTGTCATGCCCCACCCTTGCGTTTCTCCTCCAGTCTTAGAGAAAATCTGAATTAAAATATGCAGTGTGACTTGGAATTCTTTGTTTTACTGTTACCGAGCATTATAAAGCAAAATAATAATAACATTGTCTGATACTCTTTTTGAAAGAACGCATTAAATTTTCTAAATAGAGGTAATGTGGACTTACAGCACAGACCCTTAGGGTTTTTGTAAGGTAGGCTACAGCTGGTGCTACCTGGTCTTGGTATCCTGCATGTTACTGTGTGGAAGTGGTGAGTTTTCTTGGCAACTGTTTTGCCAGTGGACAGGGTCAGCACAAAGGTCTGACACCAAGTTAAAGAAGTATGTTTATTTAAGTTTAAATCAGTGAAATAATAAGTGAAATGATACAGCAAGAGTAGTACAGAACAAGGCAATGCACCTAACCGTTACTGCATGAGGACAGCGATAGTGATTAATAAAGAGACATCACTAGTTGCCCTAATACTTTACCATCATCCAGATCCGCAGTCGCTGAAGAGCCCTGGTTGCAGCAAGGATTTGGAGATCCTTTCCTGGCAACTGGGAGGTCCTATGCAGTGTGTCCACTTGTAGGTGAGGTCTCCAACTTTGCTGCAAGAGGGTCCAGCTCTTACATTGTTGAGTAAATGTTTACGTGACAGTTAGGCAGAAACATCTGGTTACATTCTCCCTTTTGATTCCACCTCAAGCCTGGCCAGGGCTCAAGGAGGAACCAAGGAAGTTTGTGTACTAGTAGGCCATGATGCTATGCTTCTAAACAAGGAAAGATTAGTACATTCTTATAATGCTTTATCTAAGCTACATCTCTTGGTAATGAGATATTTTGTCCAAGATACATGTTTGGTAATGATCGAATACTGATGATATATAATGCCAGGTTGTGAGATTCATCTAGAGGTCAGCTTTGGTTTGTGGCCTACTGTTCAGGCCTTAGTACTTCAGCAACTTTCTCTCTTGTTTCTACAGAAGGGCTACAGGGCTGATCACTGCTATGTGAAAGAGTATTGTGTCTCAAGTCAAGTTGAGGTGGTAAAAGAAATTGATAGAATCAGCCTCTACAAGTATTGTGCAAGTGTGAATGCAGATGGTTTATTTGTAAAGGACTACTTATCCCTGTTACGTGGCTGATGTTTCTACCTTCTAGATTATATTTCCGGCATGTTAGAGATTTGGGAATTGACAAATTGACCACATCTGGGATCTGGATCTGGAAATTGACATTTTCCAAATGTAAACTTTCTTGAGGCTTGTCATATATATGCTGTGTCTAGCTTTTTTGAAGTGTACCAGTGACCCCGCTTGTAAAGCTAGGTATCGCTTACTGCTGCTAGTATTGACAGATTTGGTTTGTTGGACCTGTCTGACTGCGCTTGTGAGACGCCTATTCTCTCCTCATCTGGTGTTGCTCTTTAAAGAAAGGAAAAAAGCAGGAAGAAAAAAGGAAACAGCTGATTCTTTGTTTCATTGCTTCTCCATCTTAAGGTCTCTGTGATCTATGTGTGGCACCATGTTTCACCTCTTCCTTGGCCTTGTTAGGTTGACTTGGAAAGGTTGGCCTAGTTTCTCATTCTTTGCTACCTGTGGTAAGTGAAATTGTGCTTTGGTTTAATGGAGAAATGCTGCGGCATCTGGCCTCTCTTTTCTGCCTTTGATCTAGTTGGCGAACACTACAAAATGGGAATGGATGGTTATATTGCTTTTCAGGCTCCAGTGGTGTCAGAGAGCAGATTATTCAGCGGTGTTTGTAGGATGAGCATATCCTCTGACAGGTTTTAACAGGTAAAGTACTTTGTTCCTAAGAAGTTTTTGGAAAGATGGGGCTTTTCACATAGGTGTGGTAAACGTGCCAGACATACATTTAAAGGTTGAGATGGCCATCAAATTATGCATTAATGCGTGCCTTTGTGGACTTGGCTACTCCTTCTCCATAAACTGTCTTCTGTTGTTGTCATTTATTGTTGTCAGTTGATTGTACTTAGTTGTTGAATATGGAGAAAATGAAAAGATGCCCCTTTCAAAATAAGGTAAGGAAGCTTTGGCAAAAATGAGACTGGACCTGTTGTGTTTGCGTCCTGTTTCTTTTACTGTCTACTCAAAACAAACTCAGAAACCTTTGTTGTAGTGTAATAAAGTTAGCGAACAGTCCCTTAAGAATACTGAAGGCAGGAAGCATCCATATTCAAGTCTGACTTTTATGACAGAAGTTAGGACTGATTGTGACTAACAGGACTATGTCCTTGATCTTACAGAAGGAGGTACACGAAGAACGAGGAGGTGTGCTGTGTAAGGTTGCTGTAGGACTACCTGCTTTAGGCTGTTGAAACTGAATCTTTGGCCTGGAATTAAACGAGGCTGGATTATGCACTGAAGGATTATGCCCTTGATAGTTACGCCGGATAAGATACAAGGAACTTGATCTGGTGTTTAATATGTCAGCTGCTATAAAACTTTGTTTTACATCTCTGCTTCCTCTTTCTCACTTTCCCCCAGTTCTGCAAGTAGTAAGGTTTAGTGTTGAACCTGAGATCCACATCCTGAAAAGGTGGTTTCTTTCATTGAGGAAAACTTCAGAATGTTGAGAACATTCTGAAAGCTGAAACACTGGATCCTGCTGGTGTTGTATCTGTAAAGTCTACTCTTTTTGTGACTGAAAGCAAGTTTGTTCTTGCATAGTGTATGTTGTACTGAGGGACTTGCTGTCATGAGTGACACTTAAAATCATAGAATGGCTTAGCCTGAAAGGGACCTTAAAGATCATCAGCCTCCAACTCCTTTGCCATGGGCCAGGTTGCCAACAACTAGATCAGGCTGCTGAGGGCTCTATCCAACGGGGCCTTGAACGTCTCTGGGGATACGGCACAACTTCCACAACTTGTCTGGGCAATCTATTCCAGTGCCCCGCTGCCCCCTCTGAGTGAAGAATTTCTTCCTATTACCTAACCTAGATTAACCCTCTTTTAGTTTAAAGCCATTTCTTCTTCTTCTGTCACTGTTAGACTGTATAAGAAGTCAGTCCCCCTCCAGCATAGAAGCTTCTTTCAAGTAGTGGAAGGCCGTAATGAGTTCTCCAGGGAGTCCTCTCTTCTCCAAGCTAAACAAGCCCAGCTACCTCAACCTTTCTTCATCGGAAAGGTGCTCCAGCCCTTTGATCGTCTTTGTGGCCATCCTATGGACCTGCTCCAACAGCTTTGCATCCTTTTTGTGCTGGGGGCCCTGGGCCTTCACGCAGTACTCCAGATAGGGCCTTACGAGAGCAGAGTAGAGAGGGGCAGTCGCCTCCCTTGCCCTGCTGCTACCCCTTCTTTGATGCTGCCAATGATACAGTTGGCCTTCCGGGCTGCAAGTGTACAGTGCTGGCTCATGTACAGCTTTTTGTCCACCAGCTGTGCAAGGCTGCTGTCAATGAGTTTTCCCAGTCTGTAGACATATCTGGGATTGAGCCTACCCAAATGCAACAACTTGCATATACTTGTTGAACCTCATTAGGTTCTCGTGGGCCTGCTTTTTTGAGCCTGTCCAGGTCCCTTTGGGTGGCATCCCTTCCTACTATTCTGTCAATTGCACCACTTATTTTGGTGTCGTCTGCAAACCTACTGAGCGTGCGCTCGATCCCATCATCTATGTCATTCATGAAGATGTTAGAGTACCAGTCTCAAGAGGGACCCCTGGGGGGCACCACTCCTGACCAGCCACCTGCTGGAAGTAGAGCTGTTGACAACAACACTCGGGCTACAACCATCCGAACAATTATTTATCCACCAAATAGTCTGGCCATAAAATCTGTATCTCTCCAACTTAGAGATAAGGAATGTGGTGCAGGACCATGTCAAAGGCCTTTCACAAGACCAGTAGGCGACATCAGTTGCTTTTCCTTTGTCTATCAAAGCCGTTGCTTAGTGAAACCCTCCTGTGGCTGGCTTGGTACAATGGCACATACGTATCAAGCCATGGAAACTGCTTTCTCTCTTGCAAAGCTGATGAGATAGTCTTCTGTTTTCTGGGATGGAGCGTGCATGGACAGGAGCCTTCCTTTGCAGAGAGGACTTGGTAAGGGACTGCACATCAGCAATAGCATGTGCGAAATGCATCTTCTCCCTTTGTGCACCATCTTGTGGGAGTACCGTAGTTGTGGTGCTGGGTTGTCAGCAGTTGCCCCTGTCTGATCTGCTGTGCTCATCCCTCACATACTAGATTCCTCTGATTCTCACAAAGTGACCTGAATTTCTAAATTGCGGGATCTAGAAATCATGCCAGTTAAAGACTGGCTGACAGCTAAAATGGCATGGAGGCCTTCAGGTGGCTATGCTTCTGTTTCTGCTGCAGTTGTTCCTCTTCTGGAGCACATCTCTCCAGAAGATGGCATTGCTGCAGTGAGTTGCTGTGGTTAAAAACAGTTCTCTGAAGTGGGGCCTCAATAGTGTTCCTGGGAGCCTGTGACTCAGGTGGATATCTGGATAAGATTAAGAGTTACCTGGAGCTGTTTATGTGTGTTTAACTGGAAAAAGCACTATCTTGGGTCCCTTTCTTCTACCTCTCAAGCACCTTGTTTTTGCCAGTGCCTTATTTGGACTGCAGAATTCTGGCACTCCTCCCCATCTACCGTTCTGCTCACTGTAGTCGTGATTGTCGTAATTTTCCTAACGTATTGCAACACTGAGTAACTTTTCATCACTTGCTCTGAGGAGTTGTTATTTGCAAGCTATCTGGGGTGCTGCCGGATGAGAAGAGAGTAGAGTTAATGATGTGAGCCTCAACTGTACATTATTCATTTATTTTTAAGATAATACTTGTACTGCTGTCTTTTCAAGTTAAGTGCTTTTAGGTGAAGTCTGCTTGCCATTTGACTACAATCTTCTGTGAGTAGTCCACACACACCTTCTGAAGACCACAGAACAGGAGGCTTGTTTTGGCCTGTGTGTGTGTGTTAGTGTTTTGTTTTTCATTTGTTGTTGGATAGTTGTGCTGCCTGCTGAGATCTCGAGGGAGAAGCTGCATCTCAGTTATTCGGAATGCATTGGAAGTGTAAATGGTCATGTCCACATGCTCAGATTACCTACTCTACCTCTGTTTGCTCCTTGTGAGGAAAGAGAAGGATAGGTTTCTTTGAGCAATACCCTCAGCTCTTTATCATGGCCTTCTGTTCTTTGTGAAAGATTTTCTGTGGAGGGCTGCTCTTGTTACTTGGGGAAAGCCTTGAATGAGGAAGAGGGATGCTTCCACGGTGGAGTTTGTAATCTGGTAAACCGTGGGAAGGTGGAAAACAGGAATTAGTTCAAGTGTGTGAGCTGAGATTCTGTATGTTGGGGGCAGGTTTTATTGTTGGTGGTGTTTTTTGTTTTTTAATTGGGGTGAAATTAGCACAGAGGAGAGAGAAGAAAAGCAGTTTCAGTGATGAAGAAGGTTTAACACACTCTTATAGTTAACTGGTATCTAGAACAATTTTGCATTCTCACTCAGGCTTGCTTGTCTGAAATTAGTGTTTGTGAGCCTGGACCAGAGATACTGTTTCATTTCTCTGTCTGGACGAGCCAGAATTCCAGTGTGGATGTGTCTGTGTGCTGGATGGATTCATGGAATTGGACTAGAATGTCTCTGGGGCCCTATGTTGGACTTGCTCATCCTCTTTGAAACTACCTGGGATACCTTGTCTGCTGGGAACTAATGGAATTCTCTTTTCTTAGAGTTCAGTGCAGATCACATTTGAAGAGGGTCCTCAATTACCACCAGCAGCAAGTATAAGCTGTGTGACGTGCAAGGGCCAGTCGGGCCACAGCATGGTAAGGCTTCGTTGTTCTGAATTGTGCCATGTGGGGTTTCTCTGCAGTCAGTCTTCTATGGGGACTGTCAGTGCCCATGTGGTGAGGATGGTAAACCCGGAGGAAAGCTGTGGGCCAGGTCCATAGTTCGGTTCCGAGATTGCAGCTCAGGAGCTATATGCTGGTGAGCTTTGTGAGAGCAGTGGATGAGATCTGTCTGATAAAGCTGAGATGTAGGAATGCTGAGCCTGAATATCAGGGCACTGCGGTGCAGAGAGGAGAGCTTCTTTGTCACTGATAGATCTTCATTGGCTTATATGGAGTCTTAAATGGCACATTTGCAGTGTGGAACTGGGGCTGACAGCCTGATGTTTTTGTCTTGCCTCGATAGGTTAACCTGGCTTATTGCTTTTACGGATTTTGCCATCTCCAATCTGTGTCTCACCAAGGATATAAAATTATCAATTTCTTTTTCTCTGTAGGTGCTGTGTTGTCATCTGTCAGCTGAAGCTGTGAAATTCCCCGTCTCTGTAACCCAGCAGTCTGCAGTTGCTGTTTCTGTGGACACATATCACGTCACTTTGGCTCTGCTGCAGGCTCAGGTAATAGTTGTAAAAAGTTTGTCAATTTGCTTGTTCTTTTACATAGTCCTATGCTGAAGGAGGAAGGGAGGACTTGATGTAGTGCAGCGACAGTGAGGCCTTACTGTGCCAGAGAGAGAACCAAGGTATCGCTACTGTCTGGTGAGGTACTAAATGTTTCCTGATCAGTGTGCAGGGTCCTGTTTTCTGAGCATTGTTCTGCAGGTCTTGGATAGATAACATTATCTTAATAAAATCTTGGACCAGAGAGATGATGTATGGCAGTGTTCTATACTTGCTTTTTAAAGATTTGCTTAAAAACCAGAAGATCCCCAGAGTTCAAAACCCCTTGCAGTGTGATAAATAGTGAAAGGTGCGTCCTGTGTGTATGTACAAATATTGTTTTGTCCTGTTACTGGTGTGAAAAAGAAGTCCACTGTGAGGAATAGTTGGCTTGCCTGGACTCCCTTCAATACGTTCACGAGAGTGTGATTTATTTTGTTTCTGTGTTGAATTTTGGAGATGAAGGTGCTTTTTCCAGAGAAAGAAACTGAAATTGCAGTGGGTGGTAACTCCACAGTTGCTTTCCTGTTGGATTTTTCCCTTTTGAGGGGAAAAATGAAATCCATTTTTCCTTCAAGCAGAAGGATTTCTTGCTCTTGGTGGTATCTTGCTTAGATACTGCTTACTCTTTGGTACTATTGGGAAAGATGGTAGAATTAACAGCAGTTCCACAGTATGAGGCCAGTCCCACACTACTGCAGATATTACAGTTGGAAAGTTGTTCTAGAATGCCTTTGCTGATAAAAGCTTTATTAAAAGTTTCCGTGTAAGTTTATCGGATCGTGCTGATTTGTTCTTGTGCCTGCGTAAAAGTTCTTCATTCCTTTTGAGTATCTCCTTTTCTTCGTTGGTGTTTAGCATGCCTGCCATCTCGTTATGGCTGTTAGTTGCCATCGTTTTTCATCTTTGCTTAGTCTGTAGAAGCCAAGTCGAATCTGATCAAGTTGCTTCTCTACTCCTTGGAATTTTGTAGGTCTCCTCGTCTGTGTCTGTTGAAGTTTTGATCTTTGTATGTCTGATGGTCAGAATACTTGGAGTGCCACTGTGCCAAATTTGCCTTGCCTCTTCCGTAAGCCTCTTGCCAGTTACTTATCTGGCTACCGTGTCCCAGATCTATTACTTTAAACTGAAGACCTTGTGTGTTCCTGGTAAATAAATGTTCAAAAGCTGTTTGTCTTTCAGTTACTTCTGTTGAACTATGTTAAATTTAAATTTCATTCCACTGTTTTTACTAGAGATCTTGAGTTGGGAGTTCTTCCTTTGTCATTTGTGTCATTCTGCCTTTGTTTCATTTGTGTGTTGTATTAATGATGCCTTTATTTTGTGTGGATGCGGCACTTTTTAACTGTACTATGGAGTACTGTACAGGCTGTGTTGTTATTGCAGACTGTTGGTGGCCTGAATGAGTTTGAAGACTAAGGATGATTTCCTAGAGACTTAGAAATGGCTCTACTTACATTTGACAGTGGTTAATGATGTAGCTCTGCAAATACCCTGTATTAGTACCCAACTTGCTTTATCAGATTGTCCTGCAGGCTTTTTCTTCAGCCAAAGAGATAAGATTTTATTTTTTCCTTTGATGGTGTCTGGGCATCCAAAGGCAACGAGGAAGCTGGATATGGAGTGACGAAGATTCTGCAGCTAGTTACTATCGGAGGCTTAGGACCACCTATGTTCTTCTTTGTTTTTTTTTATTGCTGCACTAATGGGGAGGCTCTTTCAGTTGCTGAAGGTCAAGCAGGGCAAGAAACACCAAATGAAAACAGAGCATTTCTGACTGCATATTTGTTCTGGGTCAGGTGGAGATCCACTTGGAGGAGATACAGAATCAGGGTCTCCTGGTGTCATGGACATTCAAGGACAGACCAGACTTGAATCTGTCAGTTCTTCCAAGACTTCAGCCATGTGAGGTAAGCAAACGGGGAGGCTAGGCTCAAGCAGAGGAAGGGTGGGAGGGGCAGGAACAGTGCCCAGCCATGAAGAAGGCTGCTGCAGAGGGAAGAGGTGGGCAGCTCGCTATTGTGGCCCTTTTAGAGCTAAGTAGGGGATTCTTTCACTCTGGAACCAATACTAGCTCAGTTATGCTAAAGGAGTGCATTCTTAAAGAGAGCTGAAGCAGTTCTGATACCTGCTCTCTGAGTTTTGCATGGCATCTGAGCTCTGAATAGAGTCTACATAGCAAAAAATGGTTTCTGTCTGTGTAGGTTCTACTGCTGTTGCCAACTGCGTAGCTGCAAAATGAGTTGGAGTATTTTATTTTACTTTTTGGACTTGTAAAGTGTTCAGAACCCATGAGTATTTGCGGCTTGATGAGCTGAACACAGATGTGCTTGCAATTCAGGTTTTTGGTTTTTTTTTTTTTTGTTAGTTTTATTAAAATCCTTGTCTTATCCTTAGCGGATGTAGGAATTTGGCTCTTATGAAAGTACGGTAGTACCATTACATGAGGCGGCAAGGATGTGGCAAGCCCTAAAGCCTTTATTGTCAAAATTTCCAACAGGGAGACTACAGATGTAAAGGGTCAGTTTGTCTTGCTTATATAGCCTATTTTTGCCGGTAACTATTACGGCAAAGATTAAGCACTGGGGAGGAGGTGTAGAGGACAGAAGAAGAGTATGTGGGAGGGTATTTCTGGGAGAGGGGCTGCTTAGTGTCGAGGCTTGAGAGACAGTTGGAGCTGTATAAGGAGAAAAATTGTCTTCCTCCTTATGACATTCCTGCATTTCCTTTGGATTTGTGGAGAGAAGAATGAAGGGAGAGCAGATCTGTCCACCATAAAGGATCTAATCGAGGATACTATTGTCAGCACGCAGCCAGCCATGATGGTGAATCTGAAGGCTTGCACAGCAGGAACCGGCACAGTAAGGTTCTCTTCCGGTAACATTCTCGTGCCTTGAACACTGTGCCCTGAAGTGTTTCGGAGGACTGAGACACTGAGAATTCAAGGGCAGAGGCTCATTTCTAGACAACAGTCACATCCTTGACAATAATCAGCGTATTGTGGCACAGGAAATGGGGGGAATTAGTGGGAGAGACCTTTGGCAGGATAGTCCTAGCTGAAGGTGTGTCACCTTTGGTTCCCCCTTCTAGTAGTCAGAGAGCTCTTTCCTATCTGTCTCTTTTCCTGTCTACCCTAAATTTCATGTCTGAAATAATACGGGGGCACAACGAAGGTTGATAGCTTGTGGAACTTGCACTACCTCTTGAGGGCTTTGTGGTTATTCCCGTGAGGAGCATTTGTGAGATGCAAGCACAAGTGTTGTGTGTCTTACTGCTATCTGCTGATAAGCAAACGATAGGTCATCAGTCTTCCTCTCATGATTTCTCAGGTATCCAGCAGCAAAGTGACCCAAGAGTCTCCGTACAGTGTAGTAGCAGCACCTCTGGGTTCAAAGCTGTTGCTTCGGAATCTTCGTGTGCTGAACCTAGGCTCACAGAAGAATGGAGGTAAGTGTGAAAACACTGCTAATCTGAAGCAGGGCAAGTGTGGAGATACCCACTTGGTCTAACCTTGCTGTTTGTCTTGAAATGGAAATATGCATGTGTGGCTACTGAGCTCCGCCTTGCATTTACAGGTGCATGCATGCTCTCTTTCTCTGTTGCAGGAGTTGGGGAGATATGCTGTGTTGCAGAGCTAGACAGTCCCCCGCAGCAGAAGTGGACAAGGCCAGTGAGAGCTGGTAGTGCTGGCACTGCTGCAGAGATGGAGTGGAATGAAGAGCTCTTCCTGTAAGTGTCTGCCGCTCTCCTGGCAGTTGCAGTAAAGGCAGACTAGCGTGATCTCTTTGTGTCCTTACTGCAGTGCAGGGTGGTGTGTGTTTGTGCTCCTGGTGTGCTGGGATGCAAATACTAGTGATCAGCTCCAACTTGCGTATGTATTTCCTGCTTCACTGTATGGTGCTTGTTTTGAGTGGATGGGCAGAAGTGCTGATCATGTGGAGTTCAGGGGCAGGAGCGTTTAGCCTTCTAGACAGGTAGTTCTGTTAACTTGCTCTGGAAACTTACGCAGCCCAGCATGGGACGTTAACTGACTTACATTCTCCTCACCTTGCCGCTCCTTCTTGAGGCCTCCAAAACAAGACACACATTCCAGAGCTTTGGAAAGGCGATTTGAGGGAAGGAAAATATTAAATGAACTCGTTTACTCTGTGGCGTTTCTTCACAGACTGCCTAATACCAGTTCTGTCTCTGTTTCAACAGTGAGTTAGGACCCAGAAGTAAGGAGCTGAAGCTACGGGTGCTGGGGAACGGTGGCAAAGGGGAAGGTAAGTATGGGCAGCCATAAAATGGATTCTAAGATGGAGCGACAAAACTGCCTGAGGAACTTGCTGTGATTTGAGCCTGTGGTTCTTCTGTTTTGGAATGATACGTTATGAATTCTGCAAAGGATTTTCATATCAAACTTCATATGAATCTGTGTGTGAAGTAACTCTCGAGTCTGTTGTTCTTAGTTAAAGGGTCCCGTGACCTGCACTTTCTCACCTGGAAGCAGTGAGAGGAATGCAGAGATTTGCCCGTGTATGTTGGAAGAACAGTGCAGAGGCTGTTTTTGACTTATACTCAGAGTACAGATAATTGCAGCAACTATTGTTGATGGAGGCTACTAAAATACAGCTTGTCTAATGTTTGTTTTGTGGATCAGCAAAGCAGAGCCTCCTCTGCTAAATCTGGGAACTACTGGAGTCAAGGGGATCTGCTTTGATGTCCCATGGGTCTAGTTTCCAAAAGCAGATGGAGCTTGGGAAAGGTCTGTGGTGCTCAGCACCTGCGTGGTATTTTGTTTTCCTCTTTCCTTTTGCAGGTGTGCTGCTAGCACATACTACTCTTTTGCTTGATTCTTTGGGGAAACAGCCCTCTGGAAGACAGGTCTGCTCCCTGGCCTCAGGAGCTGGGCAGCCACTGGCAGCTGAAGCTACCATTGTTTTGGAGGTGAGCTGATGACTTCATAAGCTCTGTGAATGCATGCTCTAGAAATATTTGTAATGTGAGACCCTAGCTGGAGACCAAAGTGATTAGGTCTGAGCCTGTTGCAGGGGACTAACAGACCTCTAGGCTGAGAATGTGTCACCTCACCCTTAGTCCCTGAGCTTCCCTTCCATTTGACTGGCATTGCAGTGAGGATGGCTCCTTGGTGTCCAGAGCAGTAGCTTTTGATGTGTGTCTGCCTGCCTTTCATTCTCCTATGAGGATAGGCCCTTCTGAGCTATGTTTTACTCTTTGTAGCTTTTATACCAGGATTCTCCTGCATCTCTGAATGCTCAGCATGCCACAGCTCTGCATACCAGCATCACCCCCACCAAGAAGGTGGAGATGGATCGGACCATCATGCCCGATGGCACCATTGTGACTACTGTCACCACCATTCAGTCCCGACCCAAGGTGGACTGTAAGCTGGGTGAGGCTGCACTGAGATAGGAGTCTTGTACAGGTGGCTGTTCAGCCATTGAATGTTGTGTTTGCTGTGGACTTGCACCTTAAGTTTGAGGTGGGTGGATGGTGCTTTTGGCTTCCAGGTTACTGTCTTGTGTCTGTCTGGAGACTAGTAGGTGGCATTGAGGGGAGGGAATTGACGTATTGATGTATCTCCTTCATTTGGAAAGAGATATCAGAGGGATGAGCCTCTCTGACATTGTTTAAGGGCAGGACTGCCCTGTGTATGGTGGTGCTGCGTGACTTCCGTGTGATGTTGGACTAAATATTTTGGCTTTCTTACTCTATTTTCTTCACTGCTAAATGAGTTATGCTCTACGTACTGAATACAGGCCTGAAGACCTGTTGACCTTGCTTACCAGCGGTTGTTGCTGCTCGCAGTCTCGGTCTGATGTCTTGGTGAATGTAGCGCTGGATATTTAGTGAGGTAGGGCTGGGAAACAGCACAAACAGGGACTTGTGACAGGGTTGCTTTGTGTGTCATTCCAGTAGGCGTCTTACTACTTGACTGCTGCAAAGCCGCATATTGGCAGCCTCTGCAGATGTTCTGTGTGTGTGTGTGTGTGTGTGTATGATACTGTGTGTGTTGTGGGCCATGAGAATGTGATGAAGCTACCTGAATTTCATGTCCACTTTTGTCTCCGGGTCTGCCTCTCCTTCACTATGAAGACTCACCTTCAAGGTCACCGTCCAAAGTGGAAGTGACAGAAAAGAAGACAACAGTGCTTTTGGAAAGCAGCTGTCCTCACAGCTCCTTGTACAGCAGTAGCCGTAAGTGCTTGCGAAACGGATTCTTAGTGGAGCAGTGATGTTCCTTAGCCTTTCTCAGAAAGCAGCTGTCTGAATGAGGGTCGCTGAACTCACCTGCATTTGCTGCGAAAGGGAAAGTCCAAGTACTTAAGTGAAGAAGAGGATGAGGGGCAGGGGGAGGGGAGGTGGAGACAGGTGAAGGAAATGCCACTGTGGCTCTCTCATCTGTTAGTCTGGATGTGTCTTTGCCTGACAAGATCATCTCTAAGATATCTGAACCCAAAGAGTTTTTCTCACACTGTATCTCTGTACTTGGTGTTTCTGATGGTCTCTGGGACAGGGTGCACAGGCTCTTTGGATGCTTTGCGGCCAAGGCTGTGTGACTTCCTGTAAGTCTTTGGAAGTTCTTTTGAAGTGAGAAATGGGAAGGGTATTTTAATAATGTGCTCGTTGGGAAGTCAACAGGTGCCTAAAGGAGATGAGAGCTCTGTGGATCATCCTTTCTTTAATTTGTTTGAGCAAATCTATAATAAATACTGGTATCTATTGTAACGTACATGCAGTAGCCCATTAAAAGCATCGTGGTCAGTAAGTGAACTCTTGCCTGTGCTGAAAGATGCTACTTCAAGTGTTGGTGTCTTTCTTGTGCTCAGGGGACAGCCAGATGCCCAATGGCTTGGATCCGGTGGCTGAGACGGCAATCAGGCAGCTAACTGAGGCAAATAACAAGCCCATCAAGAAGACCCCAACAAAACGTAGCACGCTGATCATCTCAGGAGTTTCCAAGGTGTCTGGTAGTTAGAGGTCTCCATTTTCAGTATGGGAGGTTGTTTCTAGGGATGTATGTGTGAAACCACCCTGTCCTGTAGGGAATGGTGAGGAAAGATCCTAGCGCAGAGGACTTGCTCAGCAGAGCCCTTTTGCTGCTTTCTTGCAGCTTGTCCTTATTTCCCAGCAAGCATCAAGGTTACCTTGTTGGTTTGCAGGGCTACTGCCATGGGAAGTTCACAGAGCATGGCAGGAGGAAGGGAAGCTGTTGATGGTAGTCAGCTGGGGAACCTCGTAGAGAATCTGAGTTATCCCGGGACTTCCTTATGGAGTGAGGGAGGTATTGCAAAATGCAGTGGAATTGGGTATCTTCCAGTATGTTTTGGCAAAAAAATAAGTGACCATTGTACGTCTGTGCTTTCTAGCACAGATGAGCGAAACTGGAGATAAATGCAACCCTTTAGACCTTGTCTTCCTATCTCCAGGTACCTCTTGATCAAGATGAAGTGGCACTTTCTCTGGGTTATGCTGCATCCATGGAGGCCACAGTGTATGGGGATACTGTGGCAGTGTGTGCATCTGACCAGGTACATGATTCCACTGAATCATCACAGCTGCTGGAAGCGTCACCATCAGAACAAAGAGCCAGTCAGGAGCTGGATGAGACAACGCGATCTGACATCTCTGAGAGACCATCTGTGGAAGATGTTGAGTCTGAAACTGGCTCCACGGGAGCCCTTGAGACCAGGAGCTTGAAAGATCACAAAGGTGGGGGTGAACTGTTGACCAGTAGTTAACGTCAGCTTGTTGTCCCTGAGGAGTAAGTGAGACCTTTGCAGCTTGCATATTCCCAAGACAGTGTTTTGGCCTCTGGGTTTGCAGGTCAGACACATATCTGTAAATAGTGATTCTTCCCCAGATTCTGCTGCTGTGGTGCGGAAATGGAGGCTGTGTAACAACAGATTGCGTGGACCTTGATACGCACTTTTCTCCATTACCGTCGAAGTAGCTAGCACCTGTGACCTGCAATACTGTAGGATGTCCCCACAAACTCCCTGCTTCTAAACAGTGAAGGGCAGGTCTGTCACTACTGAGCTGCTGTTCTGGAGTATCCAGGTTTGTGTCAGTTGTGCAGACTGCATGCCTTGCACTTGTTTGCTTGAAGCCACGATCGTTTCAGCTAGCTACAAATTACCTAAACAAAGGTGAGCGAAAAATCTGTTTTTTCAGAACTGTCGGTCTTTTGTTTGTGTGTCAGGTGGAAAGGTATGTGGCCCAGATACACAAGATGCACCTAGTGATCTGGGAAAAGAAGGAAGAAAAAAAAAAAAGAAGCCCGCCATCTATAGAAAATGCTGTTGTAGCACTGAGTAATAGGCAGGTTTTGGATATGCCTTTGTGTGCCCTTTTTGGGGCTACCAGTGATCAGCATTTTCATCCTGTCCTGCCTCTGTATGTCTTCTGGAGCCATCGCTATTCTTTTTCTCCAGATTTGGGCATCTTTTGAAACTGCGAGCAGTTGTTCTGAGAGTTTGATGACCAGCGAATCTGGATGCCCTTAAGATAGGCTAGAACGAGAAGCCTTTTACCTATTGTGTGTTCCCATTGATATCTCCACACTCTGATACTCCCAGTCATTTTCCACGCCAGTCTTAACTTTAATTTGAAGTTCTCCATGACTCCCCCAAAGTGGGTTGCTGCATAAAAGGAAGCCTACGTACAGGAGGTGTGCTTTTATGGAAATGGTTTGTTGGTAATGCAGTCTGTCCTGGATCTGGACTTTGCCTTGCAGTTGGAAGCTAGGACTCACTTGACCTGTGTGCTTTTGCTGCTTGGGATGATGGCCTCTTGTATGAGAGTGGCCAGATAACAGTGTGCATTTGTTGTCCTAGACGCTTGCTTGGGCAGGGTACCATCATGATTTCCATCTCTTTCCTGTCTTTGCAGTTAGCTTTCTTCGGAGTAGTACCAAACTCATCTTCCGGAGAAGGAGCAAGCAGAAGGAAGCTGGCCTCAGCCAGTCACACGATGACTTGTCCAACGTCACTGCTAGCTCTGCCACCAAGAAGAAAGCTGGCAGCTTCTCCCACCGCCTCATCAAACGCTTCTCCTTCAAGTCTAAATCCAAACCTAAAACTAGTGACAGCACAGCAACAGGTGAGAACTGAATGAAGGAGAAGCCAGCTGGAAGGATTCAACAGAAATTGTCCTCTAGTCTCTCGTCTTTCCGTTCCGCTGGTACCTGTGACCTGCAGTCCACTTCCTTCCGTCCTTGGCTGAGGGAAGACACCCTGGTACTTAACGCTGTTTGGGGAGCAAAGGTGGTGAACCCAGGGCTGAGGCTGCTTAAATGTCTTAGCTCGGCCTTCTCTGACTGTTATGCTCTTAAAAAACCTAGCTGACATGCTAATCCCCATTGGGGTCCCAGGAGCTGCAGAGGTGACTCCTTCTGTGTAGCTGTTCAGCTTCACCAGGTGCTTCCTTGAAAGAGAGGGGACCTCTCAAGTGACAGCCTCACTTTAAAAAAAAGAAAAAAAAAAAAAAAAAAAGGTGAGAAACTGCCAAGGTAGCTGCATTTTTCAAGAGCTGTGGGTTGTAACCTTGCAGAATTCTGGTATTGAGAAAGAATGGTACGGTCATGAGCCATTTGCTTTTTGCTCTTGCTTGGCACAGAGGCTTGTTGCCTGACTTGAGATGTGTGATGCGTTGTGGGGTGGTACGTTCCTGGCCTGAGAGCTGTGAGCAGAACGAGATGCTGTTCCCCACTCAGTTTTGCCACTGGAGTGGCTTCTGGTTCAGAGGGTGCTGAGGAGGCCTTCTGTTTGTGCTACACTCATGAAGAAAGGTGTCTCTAAGAAGGAGGAAGTCTTAACCACTAGGCAACTTTTCTGCAGAAGACAGAGTCCTTGCAAGGTTTGGTTGCTGCTCTTGGTGCTGCCACCTGGTGACACAACCCTTCTGTATTTGTGTTCTGGAGTGGGGAAGAGACCTTGCTGCATGTATGTACCAGCTGTCTTCTGTATGAGTGGAACCCTTTTCCTTGTACATAGCTGGGGCTTCCCCAGTGTTCTGCTGGAAGATGGCAGAGGTTGTCATCTGGTCCTGCACGGTGTGTGGCCTCACTCTCTAGCAGTTCTAGCACCACTGACCGATACTGTGCTGGAGTAGGACAAGTGAGAAATGTGGCAATAACAGCAAAAGAGCAGTGTGATGTGAAACCTCAAGCTGTGTGGCGACATGAGTGAGGAGCTTACATGTTTTCACAGAGGAAAGTATAGAAAGAGCCTTTCTTGATGGCATTTGATACTCCCCTTCTTAAATATGTCATTCTCTGTGTTTAAACTGGGGGCATTTTGCACTGGGTGTTTCTTGAGGGAGAGCTGCTGGGGGGGAAAATCAGCTGCTTGCACAGGAGCAAACACTGCCCTTCTAAATGAATGTTTTTCTAGTCTCCTGAGATGCATGCATTATGAATATCCCCAGAGGCCCGGATTGAATGAGTGTCACAGCAGTTCCTGAGGAAATGACAGTGCCCTGTCAGAGTAGATGGTTTGAGTGGAAGCTCTTGCTGTTCTGTGGGTTGTGGAGTCAAGAAAATGGAGCAAAAGGGAGGAGAAAAAGCCTCAGAGATCACATAGGCCTGGCTGTTTTCTAGCTCTGCTTTTCTGTTAAAATATATCTTGAGGTGGGGGCAGTTGATGTACTTCATGCAGGATGTGACCCAGTTGAAAAAGTAGCTGTTCTGTGAAACTATGTGTGACACAGTGCATCGTGTCAGAAGGACAAAACCTAGGTTACTGATAAGGCCTTGTGCCATTTCCAAAGACTGGAATGTGCTTGGTAAAGTGCTGTGAAGGGATTTACGGGTAGGAATTTTAGGGTGTGTCTCAAAAGTGTCTGAAAGTAGGGAAGACCAGAGTAACTTAGGCGTGGATTTTAAGTGTTGATGTGTGCCAGAAGAAAGGCCTCTAGTTTTCAATCTGCTGATTCCTCACAAGGTTGAATGTACCTAATAAGTCTAACTGTTCCAGCTGGCTGACCAGGAAACTTTTCTCTGTTTTTCAAGGTCTGGAATTCTTTCTGCAATTCCCAAGTTTTTTTATATCTTGTCTTCTTTTTTCTTGGTTTCTTTCCTTGTCTGCGCAGTTCTGTGCCTAGGCCTATGTGGCTTTCTGTGTAGCTTGATGAACTCCAGATGTCACAGAGCTTGCTGTTCAGTAAGAAAAATGAAAATAAATTTTTTTGATGCACCAGTTTGGGAAGTTGACTGTCTGCCACCAAGCCCTAGTAATCTCTGGTTTGATGTAGGCTTCCTTCTCTGGGTCCGTGACGTTATCACACGCGGAACTTTTTCATAGGCCTTGTTCACAGGGAGCTTCAGGGTTTGGTTCTGGTTTTGGTATTCTGTCTTGCACCATCTCTCTGTCATTAACATTACTCGATGCAGTTGGGTTTTTTTGTTTGTTTTTGTTTGTTTTCTTTAGGCAAGTTTGAGGCTGTTTTGAATGAAATCCCACCTCGAGTACTGTGTCCAGTTTTGGGCCCCTCACTGCAAAAAAGACATTGAGGCCTTGGAGCGTGTTCAGAGGAGGGCAACGAAGCTGGTGAGGGGTCTGGAGCACAGGCGTTATGAGGAGCGGCTGAGGGAGCTGGGATTGTTCAGTCTGGAGAAGAGGAGGCTCAGGGGAGACCTCATCGCTCTCTATAACTACCTGAAGGGAGGTTGTGGTGAGCTGGGGGTCAGCCTCTTCTCTCTTGTAACTAGTGACAGGACGAGGGGGAATGGCTTCAAGTTGCGCCAGGGGAGATTTAGGCTGGACATTAGGAAATACTACTTTTCTGAAAGAGTGGTCAGGCGCTGGAACGGGCTGCCCAGGGAGGTGGTAGAGTCACTGTCCCTGGAGGTGTTCAAGAAACGTTTAGATATAGCGTTGGGAGACGTAGTTTAGTGGGGTTGGTGGTGGTAGGTGGATGGTTGGACTAGATGATCTTGTAGGTCTTTTCCAACCTAGCTCATTCTATGATTCTATGAAATGTGCTGGTTGTGCCTAGACAGCAGAAACTCTCCAGTGATGACTGAAACTTTGTATTACTAATGGCTTTTTTTAACTGAATTGCTGCTGGCTCTTCCTACAGATTTATTGTTGGATCTTCTACAAATCTGATTTAATATTCATGTATTCTTAAAAACTAGGAGCAGCGTGAGCTATCTTGTCATGGGGCAGCTTGTGGCAAGTGCCCAGGGCTCCCACCAGTGCTTCTGGAATGTTAACATAAGAACAGCTGTGAGGGATAGTGAGCATTGCCCTTGTTGGCACAGATCGCTCTGCGAAGTGCCAGTGAGGTTTATGTCTGATAAACGCTTACCTAATTTTAAACCGGTATAGTTAGTTCCGCCTCGGAGGAAGGACACAATAGGAGAGCTAGAAGTAAAGCACAAACCAGAGTTCCTCACTGGCCTTGGGGAACCGAGGAGGTTTTTCTAGCTGTGTTAAAAAGGTAATTCCTGGAATACGTCCGTGCATCTTAATGAATTTGTTCCCGGTTTGTAGGCTCCAGGATATGGTTGCTCCTAAGTGGCAGTGGAATTACTGTTTTTGATATTTAACCTTTGACCTTTCAAAAAGAATTATCCTAACATCTCAAAAGAATTTTCTCGGAATATCCTGCTCTGTCATCCATAGAATGAATGGCACACATGATGCATGACGGTGATTGTGCTTTTTCCCTTGAATTTTTGGTGGTGCTCTTTATCTTGGGCAGTAAATTGGATGTGGAAGTTTACATCTGGCTAGATAGCTTACTAGCTAGATAGTCTCAAGTTCAGACAGAGCGCATCCCCAAGCATTAACTCACGTCTGCTTTTGTTTTCTTTCTGCCACTTCATTTCTTCTTAAAGTTCTACAGTGCAGAACTGATACTGTAGCCAGTGTTTTTCTACAAAATGTTCTCTGTAAATGCAGAATATTTTTCAGAGTAGTTAAATCAGATGGTATTCGAGGGACAGTGGGGTAAGGGAGAATGGGTCACTTGTCTGCACTTGGAGTTTTTTGGTATGTTCTTGATTTAATGCATTCATCCTTAATCTTCATATCTGTATGTGGCTTCCTTTCTTTATTCCAAGGTTATTTTTGTCCTCCATGTAGTAGGTGACTTTTTTTTTTTTTGGCTACATGAGCATGTGTGAATCTGCTGGATTACTTGAAGCTAGGTACAGTAACAAATCCACCTCACAAAGAGGGGTGATTATTGGCCTATGAAATGATTTTTTTATCATATTCTTCTCAGAATGAAAGAGAAGAAGGTCACGTAGGTCTCTGGTCTCCAGAAACTATAGACAGAGTCTCATGGAGTTTTCTTTCATAAAACTGCTGTGTAAAACAGATCTGTCTGTATTTAATCACTGCCTGTGCTTTAAAACAAAAAAAGTTTGAAATCTGCTTTTCCCTGTTTAGATTCTTGTGGGTACTCATTCCCTCAGCTTGTTGCCACTTCAGGGTCTGTGGATTTCATAGTGACCAGGGCCACAGAGCAACGGCAGTGTGTGGTGCAGGCTGCCATCTAACTCTTTAGACTCAAATGATCTCCCATTGCGAGGCTGCAGTCTCAGAGTTGCCTCAATATTTGCACTTCAATTATTTGGTCAAGGACCAATTTCATTTATGGAGAAAAGGAGTGGAAGGGTGGTGGGCATGAACACAGATAGTATTCAGAAAGAGTTCAGCCTATTTATGTGAGCCTGTGTTCCAAATGCTACATTTTGCTGCTGGCTACAAAAGAAAAAAGGGGGACTATTAAATGAAGCCAAAGTATACTTTTTTTTTTTTCCTTGGTTTATCAGATAAAAGACTTAGTAGATCTTACCTGTGTATTTTCACTTATTTGAAGAAAACAGATTTCTCTAGCTATTTGCTTGTAATTGTATTTCTGTCTGGATGCGCTCTCTCCTCGCATTTTGGCAAGGGTTTTAAGAATCTCCCTGCTGAAAGAGCCCTTGACGTCTGCCTGCCTCTGTGTACCCTCTTAAAGTGAGAAAAACGTGTATGAATGAAGGGGTCTGCAAAACCATCAGTGCTTTGGGTTGCTGTAGGCTTTAATGTGATAAATGTTGACTGAGGCCTGATTCTTGGAGAGAAGGTTCAATGGCCGGCCAACTCAAGGGCAGAGGGATTGGGTACATGCATGCATGTTTGCACACGCTTGTGAGTAGAACGTTCTCTGAATTTGTGAAACCAATTGCAATGCACAGTGACTGGACAGGCATGGTTGGAGGGCTTGGGAGAGGCCTTATGTGGTATCCACAAAATATGTCTTACCCTGATATATCTCTCCAGAGGTGGACTTGAGGACAAATCTAACCACTGCACCTGTGAACACCTCCTAAATGCTTAAATAGTTGAGAATGACTTTTTAGATAGACTTGGCTGAAGTGGGGGAAAGGGAGCGGAGGCTACTCAGCTAGTCAGAAAACAATTCAGTGGAGGGGAAGTGTCAAGAAATCTTCAAACTGCTGTGAGCGTGCCAGGGTCATGTGCTGTTTCTACTCTTGAAATGTTTGTGTTTAAATGCTTTTATCTTAATTGATGCTGCTTCTTATGACAGCTAATCTGAGTTCATGTTTGCTAGTCCTACAGAAGGGGTTGTTACTGGGTAGCTGTGGAGATGCTTGACTGCTGGGTGGATGGTATTTGCTTCTGGGATCTTTTGCCTTGTTCCTCCCCTCCCTGCCCCTAGTTCATGGTGAAGTGTAATGAGAGTAATAATATCAATGGTGATCGAACTTCTGAAAAAGACCTTTATGTACTTGTGATAATCACAGATCTTTCTACACAGCATGACTGCTCTGTACCATCTTTCCTTGCTTGTAGAGGTACGGGACCAAATATGTATGCTAAATCTGAATTAGCAACCCTCCTTTTGCGTGCTTTTTTTTCTCCTAGTATTTTAATGCCTTCTTTCTGGGCTGTTTATTTTAACTTCAGGTTGTGTTTGGAGGGAAAAAAAAACAGGAACTCTGTGGTTATTTAAGAAATGGAAATAAAATGATCTAATTCAGACAAAATGAATGAAGTTATTGCACTTTTGTAAATGTTGAAGAATTCGATTGCTGTGTAATGGCCGAACCTGTTAACTTATTAAAACACATGGAAATGAAAACCTGATCCTGAGCTTTACTTCATATATGCTGGAGTGTTGTGTGTGGGCCATGAGCTTTCTAGAAGTCCATAGAGGTAGTAGATTTGTTGCTCTGTTTTGTAGGATTGCCACCTCTGAACTGCCATTTCTTGCCAAAAGTAGATACAATCTGCAAGCCCTCAGCAAGTGCTGAAGCTTTTGTCTCTCTCTCTTTCTTTCTCTCTCTCTTACCTGTCTTAATCTTCGTGTCCTTCTCTTTCTCTCATTGACTCTTGCTGTATTCCTCTGCCCATCTGGTTGTCTCCTTTTTTTGTTTTTTTAATCTTGCATTCTACTCCCTTAATTTTTTTCTTCCTGTCTCTGCCCTGCAGCCCATGGCTACGGGAGGTGACTGTTTCCTACTGGATGAGAGAATGCTGCACCAGACCTGACCACTGAGGAGAAAGAAGAGCATGGAGGTGCCAAGCCCTGCAGCAGACCTCTTGGGAGTTGTGTGCATTAGTGACTTATTTTGTGCTAATGACTGTCCATTTGCACTTGGCAAGCAGCTGTGCTGAGTGAAGGAGCCTTACATATTGTGGGGGTCAGGTGGTGGCCTTGTGCTCTGCGAGGGCTGTATCAGTGGAGTGGTTCTGGAGGAGCCATGTGTTTGGACAAGGAGAGGGTGGTGATGGGGGAAAAGCTGCTCTGCAAAGGGCCAGTGGTGGCTGCAGGATGTGGGATGGGAGGAGGAGGAGAGTGGTGGTGTTTGGGCAGCCTTATGTTTGCTGCCTGGGCAGCTGTGGATGATGCAACCTGATCTACAGCGGAAGGAGAAAAGGGGCAGGGATTGGGGCCATACTGGGGCCACGGGACCCAGGATAAAGTGACCTGTGACCAAGGTGGTAGGTGACCTGGGGGTTGGGGTGTGGCTCTAGGACTGATTGGTGGGACTGTGCTGAGTGGATCTCAGGAAAAGACCCAGTGAGGGGCCTGGTGGTGCTGGAGGTGTGGAACAAGGATGGAGATATTCTAGGGTATGTGGGGCTGCTCTGCTGGTCCCAGGGCAGGAATGCCACAGCCCGCTGAATGCCAGGAGCTGTAGTCTTCTGGCGTGAGCCTTAGGAACAGTCATGTTCATTTTGACTGCGTTCAGTGAGGAAGGTGTTTCCTACAGTCTTTCTCTGCAGTGTGAGGAGGGTTGGTGGCTTCTAGCTTCCCAAGGGACATTTACTCATCCACTGCATGCTAACCAGCTGTGCCCTGACAGCATGTAGGCAGCATCAGCACTGCTCTCACTGCTACTGCCAGGGAAGTGACAAACACCGCTGCAAGCTAGGTCTGAAATGAGGGGTGAGGAAAACTTGGTGACAAAATTATGGTCTTTGCTGGGCCGTAATGATGAAACGTCGGATCTGTAGCTGAGAGGATCACACATACGCAGAAGCACCACAGTAAACGCATAGACTTCTTCCAGGCAATTATATGCATGCACTAAAAACAGATTTCTTTATCTTCAGAACTCCTGTCTCTGTTATGACCCTCTCATGCTCTCCTCTATGGCCTTGGTCCCAATTCTGTGTCCCCTGTGTAAACTACAGTCCCCCACAGATCCCAGAGGCATTGTGCGAAGGGGAGGGCTTATTACCATAGAAACAGGCACAATGGCAGCACGGAGGGGCAAGAACAAAGATAAGCTATGTCCGTTTTGCCGGACGCATGTGTAGTGCTTGGAGGAGATACTACCATAGAGACTGCTGAATGGGCTGTGCAGAGCAGTTACGAGACACCAGTTCTGCATTTCGGCACACACGTGTGGAACAAACAGGATGACCCTGCAAGCAGTTTGCTGCTGGCCCCACAAAGCCAGGGAAAGGGGGAGGCTTTCTCAGGGGAATGGCTGCATCAATTAAAACCGAAACAAGCTCAGTGCCAGTGTTGTTCACATGGGGATGTGTTGAGCAATAGCGTTCTTGTGGCCTCCATCGCAGCAGGACAGCTCATCCTTCAGCACTCTCTGCACCCAGTGTTTTTGAGATTTACCCCTTGATTAGGCTTGACCCTGAAGGAATCTGTGATAGTTTGCTTCTGCAGAAGTCTTTTTCGGAAGGCAGAGTTGCAAAAGGGACAAGGCAGCCCCTGAAAGAATCAGGATTGCTGCCGCAGCCCTATGCTTGACAGCAGCCCAAGGTAGCGCAGCTCCTAGTGAACCGGTGGGTCCTTGCAACAAAGGCCTGGCTGCTCCATTGGACCATAGAATCAGGAGGTGGAAAAGGAAGTTTTAGTCTAACCTGCCACTGCCAGAAGGTGAGAAAAGGTGCGTGCACTCTGCAAAGCTTGCAAGCGATCAGTGATGCCAGTGTTCAGACATGGCCGGTTCTGGCATGGTCTCCCGTTACCGGACAGTGGGTGGTCCTGGGAAGTCTCTAGGGCACTGTGGAAAACCTAAGTGCACCCTAGAGAACATAGAGAAGATCTCAGACTGCACTAGGGTGCCCTTCAGGACACTTTGGGGGGTCACAGTAGTCCTCTAGGGAGCACTAGGAAGCCTCATGGGCACTCTTGAGCACAATGGCAAGCTCATGGATCACCGTGAGGTGCCCTACAGACCATGGGCGTTTCTGGGAGTCCTCTAGGGAACATGAGGAAGCCTGTAGGAAATCCTAGAGCGCACTCAGATTTGGGAGCGCTCGGGGGTTGCCAGCAGGATGCCAGGAGGGGCTTAGGTGTCCTCTAGGGTACACTGGGAAGCTTCCATTGCACCCAAGAGCACACTGAAGAGCTCGGAATGCTCTTAGGTGGGTCTTTGATGTCCTCTAGGAAACACTGGGAAGCCTCTACGTTAATGCAGAGCACATTGAGGAACTTTAGGAGCACTCTAGGGTGCACTACAGGACAATGAAGGGTCCTTGGTGTCCTCGACAGTGTTGGGAAGCCTTTAAGTGCGCATTATGAGTGCAGTGGTGAGCTCTGGGAGCGCTCCAGCATGCCATGCTACGTAGTAAGTGTGTGTGTGTATGTTGCCCTTACCTGTGTAGGCTACTAGCAGCTGGTAAGTAAATCTGGGTTCCAGGGTGTTCCAGGGAACATGGCATTCTGTGGCAAAGCAGCATCCAGGCAAGCTATTCATAACCACTTAGCACAGGTTTCCTGGGTGTGGAGGAGTTTTCCTTTGCTTCGGGTTATTGTCCCCCCTCCCCCCTTCTAACTGTGTGTTCTTCCCCTGTCATCAAAAGAAAAAGAATGGAACACCAGGGACTGTGCTGCGGGCCCGCGTCAATCCCATAGGAGAAATTCTTTTCGCGGCCTCTGCTGCCACCGCGTGGCTAATCCACGGAACTGCCGCGGTCTATGTTGCTTTGTCCGGCTGGCGGCACAGCGCATGCGCGCATAAATGCGGAAGTGGAGTATCTGAGTTCTGACCGCTGTGCGCAGCGAATCCGCCAATCTTTATTGTGATAAGCCCTCCAGGCAGCGACGCGCATGCGCTCGAAGACAGGCGTACAGAAAGCATGGATTTCTCCAAACTGCTTGAGCTGCGGGCGAGCAGACCAGTCACGAGCCGTCAGCTCTGAGCAAAGCTCCCCCCACCTACTCCGCGAGCTCTCTTGTCTATTTCCTTGTTTTCATTCCCGAGCGCGCGCCGAGAACTGGCAGTTTTGGCTCTCGCGGGCGCCGTGGCATCCGCTTGGCTCATCGAGGCACCGGGTTTACAGGTGCCCGACCCAGGGCTGCTCATGCGCACTAGCGCTATGGCACTCGCTGCTGCCGCCCATGGAAGAGAATTCGGTACTGCAGCACATGCTACTTGTGCGGCAGCGGAGATGCTCTCGCGCGGCGGGTCTGTTGGGTGGCACCGGGGCGGCGGGAACCGCGCAGAGACGTCTCGGAAGCGGCCGGAAACTGAACCCCGTCCAATTGCCGCGGGGAAAGAACACCGGGCTGATTGGCTGCTGGGTGCCCGGAGAGGTACGAGCAGGACACACATCCATGTGTACACTCACCATATGCGGTGGACCCGCAGAGCGCTATGAGACGTTCCGCCGAGAAGCGGAAGTGGCGTCCATCCGTTCTGACCGCTCTGCGCAGCCAATCCGCCGATCTCTATTGTGATGAGTCCTTCAGGCAGCAGCGCGCATGCGCGCCAAAAAGCGGAAGTGGCGTACCTACGTTCTGACCGCTCTGCGCAGC
>NC_034431.1:18850-21087 GCF_002078875.1 Numida meleagris | reverse complement strand
TTTTCAACCTTTTATCCCTAAAATCCCCAGTTTTAACCCCCAAATCCCCCTCTTTAAACTCCAAAACTGCCATTTCTGACCACAAAAATCCCCACGTTTAACCCCAAATTCCCAGTTTTTAACCAAAATCCCAACTTTTGACCCCTTATTGCTGGATATTTTTGTACTCTTTTTTTTTTTCCTTTATCCCAGTATGGGAACTGCAGGTCCCAGCCTGAGCCGGTGATTGCGCACCTGGTGAGGGGTGTGGCCAGCCCTGCCAGCACAGGTGGGAGCCGTTCAGCTGTGGGATTGGAGCGGTGGAGCCTGGCTGCATCCCTCTCTGGGCTCATTTAAGGGCTGGCAGCTGTAGGGGCAGCATTTGTACCTGGAGGTTGCTTTCTTTGGAGTGTGGGGTGAGCCCTGGTCCTCGGAAAGGCGTATGAAATTTTTTCTTTGTTTTGGGGCTGGGGTCTCTGCCTTTCTTGGGGGATCTGAAACTGCTTTTAAGCAGCTGTTCTGTCTTTCATGGTTCTCACCTTACTATCTTCGCCCTTGGGTTCCGAACTCAGTTTCTCTGCTCCCACGTTGTCCCAGCCCATTTCGTGACTGCAGTGAACAGTGCCATGCATTAATTCTACCCGTGCAGAGAGTTGTTTAAGGCTGTTCTGTGCATCGTGATCACGTACTAAATTCTGTTCTGTGTCTCTCTTGATCTCATCCCATCTCACAGCTCAATGGGGTTGAAGGATTGCCGGGCTCTTCTAATTAGTGGCTTAAGCACTGGGAAATCTACCAGAGCAGGTAACGCAACATCACAAGCCCCTCATCTGTGCATTGCTTGTATGCAGGCAGCTTTAGCGATGGCTGTGGGAGGCTCATGGAATGGGGGTTGCAAGGGGCTCACCTCGCTCCATGGGGTCTGTTCTCCCAACTCCATAAGCTACATGGTTGGTGATAGAGTGAGGTGCATCAGCCGGGTCCTAAGCTGAAGAAAACTCCTGGACCCCGGTAGCCCTTGGCTTCATCCTCACTCAGCATAATACAGTCTCCATCACTCGAGCATGCTGACCAGAAATGTTCTGCTCCTGCTTTGCCTGGTTCTCTCCCATATCTCCCTTACAAAGTTGTCAATGCTAATGGATCCTAGCGCATAGTCATCAGAGCACATTGTGGCTGATCAGCCCGGGGTCCTGTGGTTCTTTCTGTTTTAACAGCAGATCTGGCTTTATTTTTACAGAAAAGAAGGGATTGTCCTCTTCTGAACCACTGCAGTCGGGATCACCCCAGGTATCTCCATCCCAGTTGTCAGGGGATGCTATTAGTTCTCTAATCTGTACGATGCCTTAACCCCCACCCTCTTTCTCCCATCCCTAACCCCCCATTAAATAGCTAGCCCTGCAGCTGTGGGACCCGATGGTGTGACAAAGCAAGGCCTCTGGTCTGCCGAACACTGGGACCAGCACAGAGAGGCCCTGAGACCATTGTGGATCATACCGACAGCTGCAGTCAGTGAGTTTCCCCGAGCTGATCAGCACGTGGAATTCCCTGCCTGCCCCAACTGTGCCCTGATCTCCAAACTCCTTTGCATCATCGTGTCTCACAGCCCCAGGCGTCTCGCTGCGGTGCTGCTGGTAAGAGGAATGTGCACAAGGTGCAGCCCCTGCATGTGCGGGGCAGAGCCTTCATTATTGTATTGTGCTCAACAGGTGGCAGTGGGGAACTGCGGTGCTCCCGGGCAGTGCCAGAACTGCATGGAGATCTGTGGCTCTTCATGAAGTCAGCAAGAAATGGAAAGCTGGATTTCCTAGAATGCCCTGGGACCTGACTTTGCTGACTGGTAACTCACTGCCCATACAGGTAAGGGCAATGTACACGGACCAGTGTTTACCCATTCCATAGCGTGGCTCCACCTAATGCTGCCAGAGCTCATTACTGTGCTTTAGGGTTCCCTACAGGATGCTGGTCCTCTTCCTCCTGCTTTCTCCTTGCCTCTGGCCTGTCTCATCTAATCCAGACAAGTCACCATAAGAGTGCAACTCAGAGTGCAGTACAACTCAGAACCCATTGAGACCCTGCACTTGTGGACCCTACACCTACACTGTAGTGTTGCTGCTCCCACCCCTCTCCCTCCCGTCTCCTGGGCACCATTTCTAAGCTAGCTCTGCAGCTCTGGAACTTGATGCTTTGAAGAAGGAAGGACCTCAGACTCAACTTAGTTGACTGGCTGCCCTGATAGGTAAGGGCAATGTACACCC
>NC_034431.1:8075-14251 GCF_002078875.1 Numida meleagris | reverse complement strand
AGTGTCAGGGGGGTTGCGGAGGGCAGCCGCAGGGCAGGGACAATCCAGAGCGGACTGCAGCTGCTGCGGGCGCCTCGCAGCAGTGGCGGCGGCGTTCTCTGAGAGCTGCAATTTTTTTTTCTCCCCCACTGGGGGAGGGGTTGACTGACTCAAACAGTCACGATACTTTCTCAGGTGGCTCACTCAAACCCTCCTCAGGGTCTAGCTGTAGCAACCTCGCCACCGCCATAGCTACCCTGCGCTCTTCCTTCATACTCTTAAGTGCATTAATCGCCATCCTCCACGTAACTCCTAACTTCTTATAGTCCTTAAAACCATCCAGGGCGGCTGCCCACAACTTACCACCCACCAGCTTCCACTCTGCTATGAAGAATACTGTCTCCACGTCTTTCATGCAGCCCTGAGCCTTAGCCCAGCTCAGCAACTGCTCCAAGTCCATTGATCAGACTGCCTCACCTCTCTTAGAGAGAACAGCGAGAAGGAGACCTACCTGAACTCCACTCCATTCTCTCCCAACCGCCTAGGGGAGCGACCCCTTCTCCCCGCCTGGGCCCGTGTTGTTGCACCTCCGGTTCTGTCTCTCAAAAGCTCTGAGGTCGGTCAGTGGTCATCCCCTGCATCAAGCCACCGTTGTCCCCGTTCAGCAAAGGACCAGCACCCTCTCGGATCTGTTCGGGCACCACTTGTCGCAACACGCACGCCGAAGTCACCCACTGAACCAATATGGTTATCGCGTAGTGCTTAATTTATTGCGATTCGACTACAACATTTATAGAGCATCAGGTAGGCGTCACGCGCTACAACACTGTTAATTGGACAGCAGATATCATCACTTAGGCATTCTTGCAGTTAGACAGCGGTTAGCAGTCCCATAAAGCACAACCTGGAGGCGTAGATGTTTGACCTTGCAACACAGCAGCTGTTCCTCATTTCAGGCCTCCAAGGACCCTCCAGAGATCACTTGAGCATGTTCTAATAAATATGCCCACTGTCCGTCAAATACTTCTCCACAACACCCCACATCGACTCCCACACCCCGTAGCATCTGTCCCCGCTCCACATCAACTCCCACAGGCCATAGCATCCCCCTCCACCCCGCATCAAATCCCACACCCCATAGCATGCCCCCCGCCCCACCTCATTCCCACCATGCCCCTCAGTGCCTCTGCAGCCCAGCCTTGCCATGTGGGAGCCTGTGCCATGAGAAGCAGTGGGGCAGGGCAGCGGGGCTCACCCTGCACACATAGGGTACTGGGACAGTGGGTGGTCTGTGTGGGGCACAGGGGTGTTCCTAGTCCAGTGTCCCCTTTGGGGGTTGTGGGGTGCAGGGGAGTCCTGAGGGTGTTCCCCTGCCTCACCAGGTGGCCACCACTCCCACGCTGTAGTGCACAGGGATGCTTCATTTCACCGCATTTCACCCAGTGCCTCCAGAGCTTCACTGGGGCTGTGGGGACAGGTGGCCAGGTCACCTCGAGCATCACTCCAGGGTGGCCCCCAGTGTCACCCCCAAAATGTCACACCAATGTCACTCGCTGATGTCACCCCCAACGTCACTTCCCATCATCACCTCACTGTCACAACATCAACATAGCGTCACCCCAACGATGTCAACCTCCAGCGCCACTCCCTGATGTAACACCTCAGTAATAGCCCACTTCCACCCCCCACGATCATTCCAGTCACCCCAACGTCCCCCCAGCAATGTCACCCCCCAGTATCAGTCCTTGATAATTAACCTCAATGATTCCACAACATCACCCCAGACTAAGCACTCAGCGTCATCCCCACGCTAACCACCCAGTGTCACACCAATGTCACCCCAACAGTGTCACCCCAGCCCAGTGTCCTCGGGGTTAAACTCCAGAGATACTCCAACATCAGCCCAGTGTCACCTCCCAGCATCTCCCCAAAGATATCACCCCAGCTTCGCTCCAACATCAACACTAGCGATACCCCAGCATCAATGCCAATGTCACTGCCTTATATCACTCCAGTATCACCCCAGTGTCTCTGCCCCAATGTCACTCTTTGATGTTAAACATAATAGTCCCTAATAGTGCAAGTGCGCTATTACTATTCGACCCCGAGAGACAGCAAACCGCTGGAAGGAGAGAGAAGGAACATGCCGGCAGTGGATTCGATAGGCAGTGCCAGCAGGGCGTCCCCTGCTTCAAGGGACAATTTTCTTCTCTCTCCCACCGCAGCCTCTCTCCCGCTTTGATTCTCCCCAGGGTCTGCAGGGTCGGTTCCATTGCACGCTGTACCTGTGTGACCAGCGCACGATACACAGCCCAAGCAGAACAGCTGCTTGCCAAAGAAGTCTGTGCAAAAACAAGACCAACTACCAAGGTCCGTTCTCTCTACAAAACAAGATTCTTGTGGGTACAGCCACAAATATCAGTTCCCTTAGAACTGTCGGGATACTTTGTTCCATCCCAGGATCATTCTTCGGTCAGGGGCCTTTAGGTCCCCCCTACATAACTCCCCTACAATGTCGCCCCCGGAACGTCCCTCCCAGAGTGCCACCCCAACGTTACTCCCTGATGTCGCCCTCAAGTGATACCCCAACATGACCCCCAACGAGTCACACCTTAATATCACCCCAGTATCACCCCCCACTGTTACCCCAACATAACCCCCCAAAGTCACTTCCCAGCATCACCCCAGTGTCACCTGAATGTAACTCTGCAGCGTCACCACAACATCACACCACAGCCCCACCCTCCAGCAATACCCCCAAATCACACCCCCCAACCTGAACCCAGCATCACCGCAATGTCACCCCAGTGTGTCCCCCGAGCGTGCATCCCCAGCATCACCCTAACATCACTCCCTGATGCCACCTCTCAGGGATACACCAACAACTCCCCAACAATATCACCACAGCGTCACTCCTTGAAGTTAAACCCCCATGATACCCCAACATCAACCCCCAAAGTCTCTCTCCAACATCACTGCCGTATCACCCCATAGTGTCACCCCCAACATCATCCCAACGATGCCACCCACGTGTCACTCCAATGTCACTTCCTGATGTCACCCCCCGTGATACCCCAACATCACCGTCCAACATCCCTTTCCAACATCATTGTCACGTCATACCCCAAGAATGTCACCCCAACAATATCACACCAGCATTACTCTGATTTTCCCCCAGCGATACCCCAACGTCACCCCTCAATATCGCTCCCGAATGTGACGCCAGTGTCCCCACCCCACATCACCCCAATACCGTCAGCCCCCAGCGTCTCCCCAGCAACAACGTTCCCCCAACCGTCACTCCCTGGTGTCACTCCCAAGGACATTCCCCAGTGTCACCCCCCAACATCACTCCCAAATCTGAACCCAGTGTCACCCCAGTGTGTACCCTGAGTGTGCACCCCCAGCATCAACCCGTCCCCCCCACAATGTCACTTCCTCACATAACCCCCTGTGATACCCCAACATCACCTCAGTGTCACCCTGCAACAATGTCACCTTCCAACAATGTCACTACCCAGCAATACCCCAACATCACTCTGCAATGTCACTATTATCAGCAGTGTCATTCCAGCGTCACCACGATGTCCCCCCGCCACCACGGTCACTCTAGTGTCTCTCCCCAGCATCACTCCTTGATGTTAAACCCCAGTGATACCCCAGCATCACCCCCAATTTCACTCCCCAGCATTGTCACCCCTCAGCATCACTGCCTGATGTCACCCCCCCAACAGCCCTTCCCAGCAACACCCCTGCAACAACATCGTCCCTTGATGTTAAACCCCAGTGATATCCCAACATCACCCCCCCAATGTCACTCCCTAATATGACCCCACTATTGCTATAGTCCCTGTAAGTGGCAAGCAGAACCTCCCTAAACAAGTGCACTATTACTACCTGACCCTTGAGAGACGGCAAACCGCCAAAAGAAGAGAGAAGGAACACTCCAGCAGGGCGTCCCCTGCTTCAAGGGGCACTTTGCCTCTCTCCCCCACCGCAGCCTCTCTCCTGCTTTGATTCTCCCCAGGGTCTGCAGGGTCGGTTCCATTGCACGCTGTACCCGCATGGCCAACACACAATACAGAGCTCAAGTAGAACAGCTGCTTGCAAAAAAGCCTGTGCAAAACTAAGACTGACTACCAAGGACAGCTCCCTCTACCAGAGAAAGACCCCTGTGAGTACAGCCACAAAAATCAGCTCCCTTAGAACTGTCAGGATACTTCGTTCCATCCTAGGATCATTTTCTGGTCCGAGCCCTTCAGCTCCCCAACAGCTTCCCCCCCCCNGCAGTCCCCTTGGTCTTTGCCAATTGAAGGGAGCAGTGAACTAAAAATCTGTTGGGCAATACTCCAGAATCCTATATCAGAATCACATGTGGAATCAAAGTAAGATAGCGTGCGCCTTTGTCTCAAGTGATGCCTGGTCATATTTTTAAAATCCTGACTAGTGGGATGAAAGGCAGTTAATCATTCTATAGTATAGGGTCATCCCTTTGCCTGGGATTCCTTTCCAGGTTTTGCCTTCACAAATTAAGAAAAGGCTAATTGATAGGCTAATAACATCATAACCAAGAGTTACTGATAATGAGGTGGTAAAATTACACTAAAAGAGCTATTCCTATAAATTCTAGCACTGATAACATCAAATCCTGTTCAATTAACATTTTATTTACTACTAAAATAGAAGCAGCACACGGTAACCTAGATCATGCCTGATAATTCTAATTCTTGAGGCTGCATTGCTAACACAGGACAATCACCTACTTCGCTATACCATTACTAGGGTTGTTACTATAATACCATCCAGAGGGTATTGCAGCTGTTTTTCATCACTCACTATAGCATCTATAATACAACAAATTACAAAACAATGCCAATAGGTAAGAAACACACAATCCCAGTTACTTTCTGCCTTGAGGTGAGGCCGAATGTATTGCGCTGGAACCCACATAGGGCCAGTCCCTGTAGAAACACAAGCATATCCACGACCCCAAGGTAAGGGACCTTCCCAATGCCCTGTGGCCATATTCTGAACGTTAACCATTGGCTGTTCCTTGAGCACTGGGGAGACCCCAAAATGATGATCCACTCAAGTTGTATCTATATGATCACTATCCAAAAAAATTCAGCACCAGCAAAGCCTTACATAATCTTTCCTGTGGCGTGTCTCCCGTATTCCCCCTTCTTTTTATTATTAAGAATACATTTCAGTGTTTGATAAGCACGCTCAATGATACCAGCTGTGTGGTTGCCTTCAGTTAAAGGACCAGGCAGCATAATGTGAGATTGAATATGCGTAGTAAAATAAGGAATACAGTGAGAGACATAATGCAAAACTCGCTTGAACTGCGCAAACAAAGAAGGGTTGTTAACTTCCTTAAGAAAAGATCCTTCAATCTGCTGAATGACACATGCAACACACAAAGAGTCAGTTACCACACTAAGATTCTGCTCTGCAAAAATTTGAAAAGCTTGAGCCACCGCGGCTAGTTCTACAACTTGAGGTGACCCATTGATGATATGCACATCTGACTGCCATCGGGTAGCAGTCACACCAGGGCCAGAGAACCACTGCATGGTGTGTCTTGCCGGAGCCATCTGTAAATACAGTAACAGCATTAGATATTGGAGCATGTGAAAGTAAAACATTTGTAGTACAGAACAGATCACTCAAATTATGCAGTAACTGATGTTTGAGGGGGGTGAGTGGAGATTTGTCCAGTATAGTCAGCCATAGCAGTTTGAAAAGTGAATGAATGCACAAGAATCCAATCTAAATCTTTTTTAGTAGCGGGTATGTCGATGCAATCAGGGTCAAGAGCTCATAAAATTTGTAGGCAATGTCGACCTTCCTGTATTAACATTGCAAATATCTCCAGTCCTGATGTAATAATGTAGTAACAACATGCTGTCACTGATTGCACCCAAAAGATGATACGTAAAGGCAGACTGAATTCCATCATCTTTCACCGAGCTCCTCCCACCGGGGGGGCTGATTTGCATGACACATCACAGGAAAGGCTGGCAATGTATCAGTATCACCCCGTGACATTACTTCTTTTCTGCACTGTTCTAAAGCACTGTAGTACGCTGTAGAAGAGACAACATTTTTCCTTCCCATCCCCTTCAAATTGTCATCGGGAAGGAAAAAAATCCAGTTCGTCCTCCAGATCTACTGGACTAGGATCAAAAAGGTCC
>NC_034431.1:2496-4040 GCF_002078875.1 Numida meleagris | reverse complement strand
GATAGAAAATGCAGCAATAATAGCAGAATTACAAAGCCCTAGGCTGTTGTAAATAAAAACTGGCTCAAATGCAGCAGCCACGGATTCAGAAAGAAAAACAAACCTACTCCACAGTGGAAGACCTCAAGTAGGCAGAGACCTCCAGCAAAATCCCCATACCCCCACTGCCAACCCTTAAATGAGGCCTGGGAAGCAGTGGATCCTGGCTCCACCCCCTTCCTGTCACTCAGGTACATTGCACACACCTGGACTCCCGTGGGCCGGCCCTGCCTCCCCACCAGGCTCTCGATCACTGCTTCAAGCTGTGACTGAGCATTGCCACTACACCCCCCAGCGTCACCCGAACAACGTCACCCCCCAGTGATACCCCAACATCACCCCACAACGTCACTCCCAAACATCACCCTGATGTCACCCCAAGCATCACCCTAATGTCACCCCAGTGTCACCCCCACTGTCTCTCCCTGACATCACCCCCCAGCGATACCCCAACACCCCCCACAGGGTCACTCTGAAGCATCACCCCAGTGTCATCCCAGCATCACCCTCTGGTGTCACCCCCCCAGTATCACCCCAGCATCACTCCTGCTGTCACTTCATACTGTCCTCCTGTCCCCCCATTTCCCTAGCATCCCTGCTGTCCTCCCACTGTACCCCTGTTCCTCCATCGTTCCCCACCCCCTCATCCCCTGCTGTATACCCCTCCATGCCCCCGTGTCCCCCCCATGCCCACCTGCTGGCACTGACCCCTAGCTGCAGTGTAGCGCCCCATGAGTGGTTCTGCGTCACCTCCACCAGCACCTGCAGGAACAGCCCAGCACCATGTCCCCCATGTCCCCCATGTCATCACATTCCCTCTGTGTCCCCTCTGTGTCCCTTTGTCCCCTCTGTGTCCTCATGTCCCATCCATGTCTTTGTGTCCTCCCTGTGTCCTCCCACCATGTCCCCTCTGTGTCCCCTCCCCACGTCCCCTCCATGTTCCTGCATCCCCCCCATGTCTCTGTGTCCCATCTGTGTCCTCGTGTCCCCATGACCTCGCCACTGTGTCGATGCGCAGCACAGGGTGGTCCACACGGCACAGCAGTGTCCTTGTCACTGTCCGTGCTGTCACTGGTGCTATCACTGCGCCTCCTGGCAATTGATGGGCACCTGGGACCTGGCCCTGGGGGGACGTGGGGACATCAGGGAACACCGAGGACCTTGTGGGGACATTAAGGGAAGTGGGGACCAGGGGACACTAGGACATGGGGACATGGAGAGGGACATTGTGGGGACACTGGGGGATATGGGGATATGAGGGACATTGAGGGGGACATTGGGGGATGTTGGGGGGTGTGGGGACACCGGTAATTTCCACCCTTTGCTGTCCAGGCTGCACCCCCAGATCTCAGCGTCTTGCTGTGTTAGTATTGAAATTTGTGCTCCTCTATCTATTAGAAATGTCACCAATTGTCTTTGAGGGCAGGCTGGAATCAGAACACGTGGGCCATCGTAGCTCATCCATTGATAACCCCCCCTTGTCGGACAGGCAGATCCTGTTGCCT
>NC_034431.1:0-1985 GCF_002078875.1 Numida meleagris | reverse complement strand
GGGGGGCATGTACATTCTTTCTTTTCACTACAACCTCATTACAACCTCATTTCTGGAATGCTCTGGTTAACCCCAGGGTAATGCTGGTCAGCTGACTAAGCATCCTAGCTCTGGGAATGCTTGGAGCTGAAACCCTTTTCCATAAACAGGTTCTGCATTCTTGAGAGCATGTTTGCACGCTTCTTTAAGCTCACTACCTTTTCCTTGTTTCTCTGTTCTGTCTTCTATGTTTCTCACTGTCTGATCTCCATCCTGGGGCTGTGAACTTGTTTTCTCTGCTACCACACTGCCCATTTCTGTCTCTGCCCACTACTGTCCCAGCCCATTTCATGCTTGTAGAAAACTGCCATGCATTAATTCCACCCATGCAGAGAGTTGTTTAAGGCCATTTTGTGCATCATGATCAAGTATTCAATTGCATTCTGTGTCTCTCTTGATCTCATCTCATTTCACAGCTTGATAGGGTTTAAGGATTGCTAGGACTCTTCAAATTAGTGGTTTAAGCACTGCAAAACACACTGGAGCGGGTAATGGAACATCACGAGCCCCTTGTTTATGCGTTGCTGGTATGCAGACAGCTTTAGCGATGGCTGTGGGAGGCTCGCTTACAGATTGAATGGGGTTACAAGGGGCTCATCTCACTCCACGGGGTCTGTTCTCACAGACTGATAATGTGGCCAGCGATAGAGTGAGGTGCATCATCTGGGTCCTAGTCCGAAGAGAACTCCTGGACCCCAGTAGCCATTGGCTTCATCCTCACTCAGCCTAATACAGTCTTCAGCGCTGGAAAATACTAAACACAGGTGCTCTGTTCTTGTTTTGCCTGCTTCTCTCCCCTATCTCTTACGAAGTTGTCAATGGTAACAGATTCCAGGGTGTAGTCCTCAGAGCGCATAGTGGCTGACCACCCTGGGGTCCTGTGGTTCTTTCTGTTTTAACAGCAGATGTTAAAGCTTTCTTTGTTTTTACAGAGAAGAAAGGATTGTTCTCTTCTGGACCACTGTAGTTGGGATCACCTCAGGTATCTCCATCCCAGTTCTCAGGGGATGCTATTAGTTTCTTGATCTGTATGATACCTGAGCCCCCATCCCTGACCCCCATTAAATAGTTACCTCTGCAGCCATGGGACTCAGCTGCATGATGAAGTGAGGCCCCTGGTCTGCCAAATACTGGGATTGTCACAGGGAGGCTCTGTGACAGATGTGGCTCATCCCAACTGGAGTACTCGGTGAGTTTCTTAGAACTGCTGAGCATGCAGGCTTCACTGGCTGCCCAAATGACCAAATTCCTTCGCATCGTTGTGTCTCACCGTCCCAGACATCTCACTCTGCTGCTGCTGGTAAGAGTAATGTGCACAGGGCGCAGCCCCTGCATGTACAGTGCCTTCATTATTGCATCGTGTTCAACAGGCGGCAGCAGAGAACTGCGGTGCTCTGGGGCGGTGCAAGAACTGCATGGAGATCTGTGGCTCTTCATGAAGTCAGCAAGACATGGAAATCTGGATTTCCTGGAATGCCCTGGAACCCAACTTGTCTGTCTGGTAACTGGCTGCCCATACAGGTAAGGGCGATGTACACCTACCAGTTTTCACAGATTACTTAGCGTGGTTCAATGTAGAGCTCCTAGAGCTCGTTACTGTGCTTAAGGGTTCCCTACAAGCTGCTTCTCCTTTTCCTCCTGTGTTCACCTTGCCTCTGACCTGTCTAAACTAATCCAGACAAGTCACTGTAGATGTAACATTAATGGTAATCTCAATTCTAAAGATAACCCTAACCTCAACACTAGCATAACGCTAATTATAACTGTAATTA
Source organism: Numida meleagris (assembly GCF_002078875.1). NCBI lineage: Eukaryota > Metazoa > Chordata > Aves > Galliformes > Numididae > Numida > Numida meleagris. The sequence continues at coordinate 174 of NC_034431.1, read as the reverse complement.
CCCTATTTATTAATGTATAAACCCTATTTAAAACCTTAAAAACCCAACCCTAACTGTAACAGCCCAAACCTCTAATAATGCTGACTGCATTGGTCAGAGTACAACTCAGAGTACAACTCAGAGTACAACTCAGAGTACAACTCAGAGTACAACTCAGAGTACAACTCAGAGTAC
>NC_034430.1:5984940-5986824 GCF_002078875.1 Numida meleagris | reverse complement strand
TTCTGACAACACCTAGAATTCCTTGTACGGAAGAAATCATGACAGATGTCGACACTAAAGAATGAAGTAAGTATCAGCCTGGGGTAGTCCACATTAGTGAAGTTACCTCAGAATCTGTGGTTCTATTTCTCAGCAGCAAAAGTACTGTCAGGAATCAAGTTTTCCTTCAGACACAGCACCTACCTATCTACATTTTGCACCACTCTACTGACTTAATCCCAGTTGATCTTCCTGTCCTGAAGTTATACATCACACTAGCAGCATCTCTTGCAAATAGAGATTGAAGTCATATTAGTTGTATTCATTTGACATTACTTACTGAGGGCTTTGTAGTCTTCTCATGCATTGTTTGATTGGATAAAAGCTTGAATTTTTATAATATCATTTATCTAAGATTGTAGAACATCAAGAACAACAGCCACTTAAACTTGCTTAGTGAAGAGTAAAAAGTCAGTTGCTGAATTCATTTAACAGCCTCTTACATGGTCTCTGAAATACTGCAGGTGATCTCCGTAACGCCTTCTGGCTTGATACATCCTGGGCATTGATTGAATCTATAGGAAAGAATCCCAAAACAGGTCAGATAAAAGACTGTTCCACAGAAATTGCTACCCAAAATGTTTACCAAAAAAAAAAAAAAAACATCAGGGAGCTTTTGCTGCCTTCACTACTTGGTCCTTGTGTGCACATAAGTAATCCAAATGGATTCAATATGCCTTCCTCTGTTTATAGCCATGTCACTGGGACTGAAAACAGAATATGCGCACTTAACTAATTTTTCAAATTAGAGAGAAGTAATTACAATTCTAAGCTTCTTTCTGCTGCTCAGCTTCCAACTTCTCTTTGGCAAAATAAAATGTAATGGAGACATGTTCATCTTACAAGATACAAGCAGTAAGAGACATGCAGTGAGACATGAAATCACCCCCATAAAGAACATGGGCCTTCAGAAACACAGACAGAGAAGAAGCGTATAACTAAACAATGAAATGCACAGAAACTCTTTGACATGAAGGTCACGTGGCAGATGTTGCTGCTGGAGAGAAAAGCAATGTGAAGTAATAAGCCTTCAGAGTGGACTCTCTACTCCTGATTCTCGGATCAGAAGTTAGACAAGGTATTGGACTACATTTAATAGGATAGAGTGCTATTTTCATGAGTTCGAGGTAGTGGTTGTGGGTCCCCCTAAGGGGTGGGGGAAGAGGGGGGAAAGGGGGGACCCATTGGTCTGGCCCAACACATTTTCCTGCTGGCTTCCTGCTCCTTTTTACGATTTCTGCTGTCACCCTGCAGAGCCACGGAGCGGTTCTCACGCCATCCCCCGCCTTCCCACACAACTACTCTGCGGTCTCTGCTGCCCTCCGGGAGTTACTGCAGGCTGTGCCCACACGGGCATGGGACTGCCTGCCGACGCGGCCACGAGCCGAGCAACATGGCTGCACCACGTGCACATGGCTGCTTACCTGCAGTGCATGGTGGGGTGCCCGGAACCATGAGGCACTGAGACTAGAAGGAGCTCGGTTGCCCAGGAAGGGATGAGCAGGTTGGAAGAGCCCGTTCAGCAGCTCCTAGGAAAGCCGGTCGCGTGCTGCTAGGGGTGACCTTGGCGCCACTCCAGGCCAGCACCGTGAGCCAGCAAAAGCAGTCTGTGTTCCTGGGGCGGGCTCGGGTGTAAAACCGCCTGAGGAAATAGGTGAGGGGGATGCTGGATTGGAAGCGGGGGGAGAATATCACTAAGCCAGACACTGCCCGGAGGACCAATCGCAAGAGAGACCGGCGGATTAGCTGCCCAGAGCGGTCAGATCGCAGATACGGCACTTCCGCTTTCCAGCGCGCATGCGCGCTACTGCCCGGAGGACTAATCGCCATAAAAATCGGCGGATT
>NC_034430.1:5974173-5984230 GCF_002078875.1 Numida meleagris | reverse complement strand
CACTTCCGCATTCCGGCGCGCATGCGCGCTACTGCCCGGAGGACTAATCGCCATAAAAATCGGCGGATTAGCTGCGCAGAGCGGTCAGAACGTAAGTACGCCACTTACGCATTCCGGCGGAACAATTATTAAATGAAAGCATATTAGCAGGAGGAAGAGCGGGGACTCGCTCGCTCACTCAGAGGAGGAGCCGGGACTCAGAGTTGCCAGAGCAGTCAGCATTAGAGGTTTGCGCTATTACCATTATGATTGGGTTTATTTTTAATTTGGCTTTAAACATTAATTAAGAGGAAAATTGCAATTAGCATTACATTAGTTTTGTGGTTATGGTTATCCTTAAAATTGAGGTAACTGTTAATATTACTTTTACAGTATTTTTCTCAATTACTTTTAGTGGGTTTTTAGGATAAGTGTATAACACTGATGTTTAGTAGTGTTAGGGTTATAATTAATGCTAGTTATAGGATTAAGGTTATGGTTAATTGCACAATTGTTTTTGTGTTTTTTTTTTTAACTTTACAATTAGGGTTAAGGTTACTTAGAGAACTTCAGGCATTGTTTTTATTGCTACACTGAGTGTTAGAGACTTTTTAACATCAGGTTAAGGGTTAGGTTTAAAGTTACATTGTGGGTTAATATAATTACTTCCTGAGCTCTCACTAAACTTAGGGTTGAGGTCAAGACTAACATGAACTCTGCCTCTCAGCCAGTCCCAGTGAAGCAAAGGCAATCAGAAAACCCAAGGGAACACCAAGGCAAAGGCAAAGAGAACAGCTAGGGAAGGTAAAGACAAGTGCAAAGGCAATTAGAACGCTCAAGGGAAAGCCAAAACGAGGGCGAGGGCAAGGGCAAGGAGGATGCGGCAACAGAAGCCCAGGCGAGGGCAAGGGCAAGGTGGACACAGCAACAGAGGCCCAGGCGAGGGAAATTTGAAGTGCAGTAAAAAGTTCTGGGAGCACTACATTGTGCCATGATATGTAATGGGTAAAAATCAGCAGGTGTATGTTGCCCTTACCCGTATGGGCAACCAGTTACCAGTCAGCAAAGTCAGGTTCCAGGGCATTCCAGGAAATCCAGCTTTCCGTTTCTTGCTGTTCTTGCGCTGTCTAGGAACACCACAGTTCTCCGCTGCCACCTGTTGAACGTAGTACAATAATGAAGGCACCGCCCCACATATGCAGGGGCGGCACCCTGTGCACATTGCTCTTACCAGCAGTGCCATAGTGAGACACCTGGGGCTGCGAGACATGATGATGCAAAGGAGTCTGGAGACCGGGGCACAGTCAGGGCAGGCAGGTAAGTCTGTGTGCTCAGCAGCTCTGGGAAACTCACCGAGTACCCTGGTCGGGATGATCCACATCGGCCACAGAGCCTCTCTGTACTGGTCCTAGTATTCAGCGAATGTGGGTCCCACAGCTGCAGAGCCAGCTATTTAATGGCAGTCAGGGGATTGGAGGAAGGGGGGGGTAGGGGTTCAGGTATTGTACAGTTTAGAGAATTAATAGTATCCCTTGACAACGGGGATGGAGAGATGGAGATACATGGGGCGATCCCGGCTACAGTGGCCGAGAGGAGGGCAATCCTTTCTTCTCTGTAAAAGCAAGCCAGATCTACTGTTAAAACAGAAAGAACCACAGGACCCCAGAGCGGTCAGCTGCTATACGCTCTGAAGACTACACCCTGAGATCATTTAGCACTGACAAATTTGTACGGGAGATACAGGAGAAAAACAGGCGAAACAGAAACAGAAGATCTGTGGTTAGCATGCCCAAGTGGTGGAGACTGTATTATGCTGTGCGAGGATGAAGCCAATGGCTACTAGGGGTCAGGAGTTTTCTCAAGCTTAGGACCCGGCTGATGCACCTCACTCTATCACCAGCCATATTGCTTATCAGGCTGGGAGAAGAGACTCCATGGAGCGAGGTGAGCCCCTTGTAACCCCCGTTCCATCTCTACATGAGCTTCCCGCAGCCATCACTAAAGCTGCCTGCATACAAGCGGTGCACAAACAAGGGGCTCACGATGTTCCATTACCTGCTCCGGTAGATTTCACAGTGCTTAAGCTACTAATTAGAGAAGCTCCAGCAATCCTTCAGCCCCACTTAGCTGTGAAATGGGATGAGATCAAGAGAGACATAGAATATAATTTAAAACCTGATCACAATGCACAGAATGCCCTTAAACGACTCCCTGCTAAGGTGGAATTAATACACGGCACTGTTCACTACAGTCATGAAATGGGCTGGGACAATACAGTAGCAGACAAACTAAGTTCAGAGTTCCAGGCTATGGATTATAAGGTGAGAACCATGAAAGACAGAGCAGAGGCTCAACCAGAAAGAAGTGAGCTTAAAAGAAAAAGTGTAAACAGAATCTTGAGAATGTAGAACACCTTTGTGAAGAAGGGCATCAGCTTAAGGCATTCCTAGAGCTACAATGCTCAGCCAACTGACCAGCATTACCTTGGGGTTAATTAAAGCATTCCAGAAATGTGGTTGTTGTGAAAAAAATAAACATATGTGACCCCTCTATCACCAAGAGAAAGAAAGGGGGATAACCCCTTTATCTTCCTAGGAGAACTGAAAGGTGTTATAAGGAGACACATAGCAGATACAACCACTTTAAACCAGCTTCAGATCCCCCAGCAAAGGCAGAGAGAACAGCCCCAAAATAAAGAAGAAATTTCTTACCTCGTCCCAAGGACCAGAACTCACACTCCAAAGGAAACAGTCTCCAGGTAGAGATGCTGCCCCTATGGCTGCCAGCCCTTAAATGAGCTCAGGGAGGGATGCAGCCAGGCTCTACCCTGTCCAATCCCACGGGTGAATGGCTTCCACCTGTGCTGGCAGGGCTGGCTACACCCCTCACAAGGTGCTCAATCACCAGTCCAGGCTGTGACCTGACAGTTCCTATACTGGGATAAAGCCAAAAAAAAGAGTACAAAAAATATCTGGCAAGAGGGGGTTTATCAATGATGAGCTACGATGGCCCACATACTTTGATTCCAGTTGGTCCTCAAAGGCACTTGGTGACATTTCTACTTGATAGGGGAGCACAAATTTCAATACTAACACACCCTACTGGACTCCGAGCACCCTCCCAGTGTATTCCAGAACACTCGACCAGATGCCCCAAGTCCTCCAGGACTTTGCAGTGCACCGCCAAGGCATCCCTGGGTCATCCCATGGACTCGAGGGCACACGAGCAGAGTGCCAGAGCCTGCCTATGATACCGTGAGATGATCGATCAGGAAACGCTCTAAGACACAGGTGTGGGGTGCTGAGGGGCAGCACTGTGGGGTGGTGATGTGGCTGCTTCTATAGGATGGCAGTATGGGATGACACTATAGAGCAGCACTGTGGGGTGGTGCTATGGGGTGACACCATGCTGCCCAATAGCACCTGGAGGGCCGCACTGTGGATCCAGGGCTCTGGCACTTTGGGACCGAGGATCTGATGGGGGACGGACTGACGGACCTTGTGGTGGGGATGTGCGGATACACCACAGTGATGAGGTGGGGCAGGGGGATGCAAGGGGATGTGGGGACATGTGGGGCAGGAGGGGATGTGGGGACATGGGATTTGGGGGGACTGGGGTTGGGATGGGGACAGGATTGGGGATGGGAGTTGGACATGGGATTGGGATTGGGATTGGGATTAGGGATGGGATGGGAAGGGGTGGGTGTAGCGCTGGACGAGCAGTGCCAGCCCAACCTGGCGGTGACAGTGACACCTCGTGCCACGCTGCCACTGGGCGGCCACGTGGCCAGCGTGACCGTGGTGCTGATGCTGCGCAGCTGCAGCGAGGACACACACAGGGCCACCGGCACCATCCAGCACCCCCCGGGGACAGAGTTCTGCAGGGTCAGGGCCACCTCAGTGAGGGCAACTGTCCCTGTGTCCCCAAAATGTCCTCAATGTCTGTCCTCATGTCCCAGTGTCCCCAGTCCCCTCAATGTCCCCACAATGTCCCCAACGTCCCTCTCCATGTCCCAATGTCCCCAATGTCCTCACATCCCCCAATGTCCCCAGTGTCCCCACATCGTCCCCTATGTTCCCACATACCCCAATGTCCCCACAATGTACCCAATGTCCCCACATCCCCCAGCGTCCCCGGTGTCCCCTTGATATCCCCCAACATCTCCAGTGTCCCCACAATGTCCCCCTCCATGTCCCCATTGTCCCCAGACGTCCCCACATCCCCAGTGCCCATCAACTGCCAGGACGCAGTAGTGACAGTGCCAGTGACAGCAGGGACAGTGACAAGGACACTGCTGTGCTATGTGGGCCACCTCGTGCTGTGCGCTGACACCACGGTGACGTCATGGGGACGTGGTGGGACACGAGGACACAAAGAGGGCACGGAGACATGAGGGGGATGCAGGGACATAGAGGGGACATGGGGACGGGACATGGGGAGGACACAAAGACATGGGTGTGTCACAAGGACACAGAGGGGACATGAAGACATGCGAGCGACAGGGGGACATGTACAGGACATGGAGAGCACGTGGTGACACAGGGGACATGGTGCTGGGCTGTCCGTGCAGGTGCTAGTGGAGGTGACAGTGGAGGTGACACAGAACCACTCATGGGGCACTGTGCTGCAGCTGGGGGCCAGTGCCAGTAGGTGTGCACAGGAGGACATGTGGGGATGGGGAGGCATACAGCAGGGGATGGGGTGTGGGGAGGGATGGAAGGACAAGGCAACAGCAGGGACAGTGGGGGGACGGGGGGACAGTGGGGGGTGACAGCAAGAGCGATGTTGGGGTGATGCTGGGGGAGTGAAACCGGGGGTGACACTGGGGGCTGAAGGTGGGGTGACACCAGGGGTGACACTGGGATGACACTGGGGTGATGTTGCAGAGTGACCCTGGAGAGTGATGCTGGGGGATGATGTTGGGGTATTTCTGGGGTGTGACACCAGGGAAAGACGCTGGCAGGTGACACCGAGGTGACGTTAGGGTGCTGCAGGGGAGTGACATTGTTGGGGTGATGCTGGGGATGAAACTGGGGTGACACTGGGGTGACGCTGGGGAGTGATATTGAGAAGTGATGTTGGAGTATCACAGGGGGTGACATCAGGGAGTGGGGCTGGGGACACATTCTTGGGGTGATGCTGGGGGGTGCAGTGGTAATGCTAAATCAGGACCTGAAAGAGTGATTGAGCACCTGGTGGGAAGGCAGGCACATACAATGCCGCTGAGTGACAGGAAGGGGTGGAGCCAGGATCCACCATTTCCCAGCCCTCATTTAAGGGTTGGCAGTGGAGGTGAGGGGATTTTGCTGGGGACCTCTGTCACTGTGAGCACTTCCAGTGCAGAGGATGTGTGATATTGTTGAGGTGATGCTTGGGGGTTACTTTGGGGTGATGTTGGGGAGTGATGCTGGGGGTTGACACCTGGGTGTGAGTTTTGGGCATGACATTTATGGGCATTATTGGGGTGATGCTGGGGTTGACACTGGGGGTGCACACCCGGTGGATGCACTGGGGTGACCTTGGGGTGACACTGGGTTGATGTTGGGATGTGACATTGGGGGGTGACTGGAGTATCACTGAGATGTGACACTGGGGTGTGATATTGTTGTGGTAACACTGGGGGGTTACGTTTGGGTGTCGTTGTTGGGGGTGTCTTTGGGGTGACACTAGAGTGTTGTTGGAGTGACATTGTAAGGTGAGGTGATAATAGGGAGTGACATCATGAGTTGATGTTGGGGTATCACCAGGTGGTGACATCACAGAGTGACACTGTGGTGACATTGCAGTGATGTTGGGAAGTAATGTTGGGGGTGATGTTGGGGTATCACTGGGAGGTAATATCAGGGAGTGATGCTGGAGGTGACACTGGGCTGGCATTGTTGGGCTGACACTGGGGTGATGTTGGGAGGTGTGTCTTGGGGGTGGTGTTAGGATGACACTTGGGGAGACACTGTGGGGTGACACTGGGGTTGTGATGTTGGGAGAATGCTTGGGGGTTACTTCGGGGTGATCCTGGGGCATGATATTTTTGGAGTGACACTGGGGTGTGATGCTGGGGGGACACTGGAGTGACACTGAGGTGATGTTGGGGTATTGCTGGGTGGTGACATTGTTGGGGTGACACTGGGGTAATATTGCAGTGACAGTGGGGTTATGTTGGGGTATCACTGGGGGGGATGACATCAGGGAGTGACGCAGGGCAGTGACATTGCTAGGGTGACGTTGGGGTGATGCTGGGGGACACAAGGGAGTGACACTGGGGTGACACGGTTGATGTTGGGGGGTGTAGTTTGGGGGTGATGTAGGGTGGTGATGTTGCTGGGACACTGGATGGTTACCTTAGGGTGATGATGGGGTGAGACTGGGGTGATGTTGGTATCACTGGGGGGTGACGTTAAGGAGTGACGCTGGGAGTTAACAATAGGGTGACATTGTTGCGACACCGCTGGTGTTCGGGAGCGATGCTGGAGGCTGATTTGGGGGTATCGCTGGGCAGTTACACAGTTGGGGTGATACTGGGGTTATGTTGGGTAGTGACATTGGGGGATGATGTTGGGGCCAGTACCCCACCCCACGAATCTCCAAGCTGCTCAGTTTCCACTGCTGCCGTGAGCACTTTTAAATGGCTGGGGGATGGTGCAGGGCTGGGAGTGGAGGGGGATACCTGTCAGTCCACTGTGGCAGTGAGCAAATTGGATGCCATGAGGCCCTCAGGGGCAGCTGTGAGCCAAACCGGTCGGTTCCCTGGGCTGTGAGTGTGGACGGAGATGAAACGGCGCGAAACGGATGAGGGACACCGTGAGACCTGCAGCGGAGCAAGACATGCTCGCACTGCCCTCGAGCTGCTACGGAAAAGGAAGTCGACCACCTGCGCAGAGCAGCGCCTGTAGTACCGAATTTTCGTCAATAGGCGGCAGCAGCGAGTGCGGCAGCGCTAGTGCGCGTGCTTCGCTCTGGGGCGGGCACCTGTCAATCCCGTGCCGCAATTAGCCAATCGGATGCCGCGGCATGCGCAGGGGCAGGCTGGAGCCGAAACGGCCTGTGCTCGGCGCGGGTTCGGGCATGAAAAGGCGGAAATGGACAAGAGGGATCAGAATTTAGAAGGGGGGAATATTACTGAGCTGACGGTCCAAGAATTGACTGCTCACCTGCACTTGAGTAGTTCGCACTAATGGGTGCTCTTTATAAGTTTTAATGCGGAGGGGTGCTATCACGTGGAGGACTAATCACAATAAAGAATGGCGGACTCGCTGCGCAGAGCGGTCAGAATTCAGATACGCCACTTCCGCATGTCTCCGCGCATGCGTTATGTTGCCTGCAGGACAAAACATAGACCGTGGCAGTTCTGCGTATTGGCCACGCGGTGGCAGCAGAGACTGCGGAAAGAGCTTCTGCGGGCTTGACGCGCGTCTGCAGCACAGTCACTGTGGTCTCTCTTTTGATGACGGGGAGAACACAAAGGTAGAAGAGGAGGGGGAGAAAAGGGAAAAAAAAAAAAAAAAAAAAGACGAAGAAAACAAAGGAAACTTCTCCAAACCCAGGAAACCTGTGCTAAGTGCTTATGAATATCTGTGAAAAATGATCAAATTGATGTTGTCATGCTTTTTTTTGTCAGCATCTGTTACATAGAGTTTGCTGCGTGAATGTTTAAAAACAAACTACTGTGCTAATTTCATGATAACGAAATGAAAGCACATAAGCCCCAGCGCAAACACCAGACTCCCAGTAATGTCTCTCTTTATCGCCTCACCGTGGAAATCAAACATTCCCTGTACAAGACTCAACCTGCCAAGGAATTAAAATGGAAGAGACCTTGTTCATAACAGATTTGCAACGAGTTAGTTGACATTTAAAATGCTACAAGTGTGACATAGAAGCCTAAGTTAAAGATAAAATACATAACTAGAGTACAGCGTAGCACATGCCTTCCCATAGAGGTGGGTACCACAACACCAACGGAGCGTCTCTAGCCCAAAGTTTAGATGAAGGATATAGATGCATTCCAATGGAAGTCATCCAAGTTCTCCTAAGCCAAGTAACCCAGTAGCCTCAACTGGCTTTCTATTGCGTCAATAACTGCAGGAGAAAAAGTATTTTGTCTTGCTGTAAACCAAAGCAGGCAGCTGCTGAAGTGCATATTCCCTTGTGGTGTCTGGAACCGCAGTTCCCTCCCATTGACTTCACCTTCACCATCAGTGGCTCTTCTGCACCTCTGAGTGTGAGATATTGCAGTGCCACGCAGCGCAGCGGCCAGGGAATCCCACACAGGAACCAAGCCACTGACCCACCCAGCTGTGTGCATGTCCTCCTTGCTTTAGTACAGGAAATACTTCTGCATTTGTCTCCTAGAGAATGACTCTTGGCTGTGGTCTGCTTCCACATTAAAAGCACAGTGGACTACTAATCCCTTTTAAGCAAGTTTATACATTAAGTGGAGTGAGTAAACAAAACTTGGTAAGTGTAAGATTCATAATAAAATTTTATGTTCTGGGCTCACACAGATCAGTGATCCAAAGCCAGACAAGAATGGAAGCACAGTCTTTCAGGAAATAAATTAAGTGAAGACATTTTCTGAATGAGGTCCTCCTGGTCGGGAGCAGCTCAGGAAAAAAAAAATAGTAGAAATAGGAGAAGCAATGATCACAGGGTTGTGAAAAATACTTTAAAGGAATTTGGGATATTTACTTATACAAAGCATGAGTTTAGAAAGACTGGACACAACCAGTGCTTTTGTGCAAATCTACTTACACAGCACCTCAGCTGTTAGCAGGTGTCAGTGATTAAGCGAAACAGCTGAGCTCAGATGGTCACTATTGAATCATCACATCCGAAACAAACCTGAATTTCAGTTGGTTTACAAAGAAGATTGGTGGTGAGGTGCTAGAACAGGCTGCTGAGCAATGCTGTGGATGCCCCACAGCTGAAGGTATTCAAGACCAAGTTGGACAGAGCCCTGGGCAACCTGGTCTAATACCAGATCTGGAAGTTGGTGGCCCCTGACTGTGGCAGGGGGGGATTGGAACTTGCTGCTTCTTGGGGTCCCTTCCAACCGAAGCCATTCTATGATTCTATAATTCTATGATCTGTGGATGAACTCAAGATTCCCTTCTGTGAAGGTTCTGCTTCACCTCCCCCTTGCCCACCCATGTCAGGACCCGCAAGGATCCAGCTATGATTTCCTACAGCTCCAGGGATCCCCCACACCTGACACAAAATCAGGGCAGAGATTGTGCTAGCAGCCCGAGGGCATTGCTCAGCACAGCAGGGGCCCTACCCACCACTCCAGCAATAAAACATGGCTTCACAGGCAGTAGAAGAATGCAGATGTAAAAAAGCACTTTTCACTTAACTCAGTTCTATTGCTCTGATCTGTGCTATGAGAAGGGCACTCTCAGCCTGCCTCTGCTGGCTAATGAAAGGCCTTCTGAACTGGACCTCACCTGTGACCGAGGCAGGATGGAACCTCATGGCACAAACACGGGCTGTGCTACAAGCGAATGATAGAAGGTCTTAACAATTTCCTTTCTGGGGAAATGCCTTTCTGTAGTTTTTGGAAAACATTTATTTTTATTACAGCACAAACATAGATCATAATGCTGCAGCCCAGATCCCATGCTCTCCCTTGCAATATTTGCTAAGTTGATGTCATACCCCCACACTGTGAGGGAAACATCCCAAGGGAATCTGTCTTCACTGCTCACTCAGTTGCACAAACATAAACGCTATCAGAAAACACAGCAAACTTGGGCCAATATGAAATACCGTTGAAGAAAACCATGCAAATGGTGCTGTATGGTTTTTATTTTAAGCCTCTTTACACAAAGAAAGATGTTGGAATGCAAGGTGCTATACACTTTACACAAGGTACACTGACAACATCACTCGCTCCATTTGCCTTTATAAAATGGTTTTGGAAAGTTTTCACTGAATCCCTACTTACACAAACTGTTACAGCGGGGTAGAAATCCAACAACTGACAAAATATGAACACCAGAGAATCCAAAATGGACTTCCGGCATTTTAAAACGCACAAGTCTCATGGACAATACAACTCTTTTTTTCTTTTTTTTTTTTTTTT
>NC_034430.1:5902637-5974157 GCF_002078875.1 Numida meleagris | reverse complement strand
TGAGTCTCCCTCTTGGGCTTTTTTTTTGGAACAGGTCTCATGGACAATACACAACTTTTTTTTTTTTTTTTTTTTTTTTTGTACTGCAGAACAGCAAGACAGGAGTCAGACAAAGTGATTTGAATATTTGAAGAAATACATAAATATCAGTACCTTTGCAGGCAAGATGAACAAATTCCATTTTCCTGCCTTTCTCATATACACTCCTGCCTCTGGAACAAGGACCTGCCTGCAGGATCCCACTTTGCAACTGCAAGCCAGTGGCAGGAAGGGATCACAACTGGCACAATATGGACCTGAAAACTACCGTGCCCGTGCAGATTCACAACCACTACTACTTCTGTCGTCAACCAAGTGAAAACACTTCGGAAAGTCCAATGAGCACTTCATATAGAATTAAAATACACTAAAACAATTTGAAAAAGTCCAATTTCTGAATGAATTCTATATATGCAAATAAGCAGCCTGGCTTGTTCAGTTTGGAGTTTGGTTTTTTTTTTTTTTTTAATAATAGAAAAAAGAACAATCTGTGTAGACTAAAAAAGGTTTGTTATAAAATAGCATAAAAGCATACGAGCACATGTCACACAATGAGGCATATTTTCCTCCTATTCAAGTGCTTAACATGAGTTTACAGAATTAAAGATCTGTATTTTAAAAAATACATCCTTGTCTCTAAAGCAGCAGATGCTCTATCAGACAGAAAGGATGCTGCACAGGAAAAAGTCTCAATGAAAAACAGCAAAGAAGGGCTCAAACTGCATAACAGCTGGCTAAGCCAGGCGACTGTCTTCAAAAAAAACAAAAACGACAGATCGGAGTTTAGGACCACAGGTCAGAAATTTACCCTAGGTGTTTTATCTCCTCACACCATTCAGTCATAACAGTCACTTGGATTTATTTATAAATGGAGGCCATCCCTAGGACTGGAGAGGTACAAACATTGCCATACTTGTAGAGAGGATAAGAGAACACATTCAGTAGCGCAATCCCTATTTCACTCTGCATATTGTAATTCACTCTTAAACAGATGTCAGTGCGAACCGTTGTAGCCATCAGTGTACCATCAGACAGTAGCTGCAGCAGCGCTGGAGTCAGACTCGGGGTCTGTCTAGTAGTGGTCTGTGGTTCTTCATCCTGTACTCTTTTGTGTAGTCAGTAGAACTGCTTGAATTTAGTTCCATACATGTATTTGTGCCTCATGTCAAATTAAAAACAGATCTGAGAAAAGCAAGTACTAACCTTCAGCTCAGAAGATTACTAACTGGGAAGGAATTTTAACGTGAAGAGTATGCTTCACTTGCATTTAAATAACTGGAAGCTGCTGTACCAGCATGGATCAGTTTATAATGGCTATACAAATAACTTCTTCAAATCCAGTAGTGACAGAAAAGTATTATTTTAGCACTTGGTACACCACACTTCACAGTAAAAAGAGAAGGGTAACATTTTCAATAAAACTAAACTTCCTATTTTTCACTATTGTAAGTCAGGTGGATTTGCTACACTTGGGAGACTAGTCCTTAGAATTAAAGTGCTTTGTAGAGCGTTGGCATCCAAAATCTCAAACATGAGAGACAACTACAAGTAAAATCTGTTGTTGCTATATATAATATATAGCAGGACTACAGGCATCAACGTGCGTACTCATTAAGTGTCCAGTTTTTGATAGTATCCTGAGCAACACGCAGTTTAACAGTGCATAGTGCCCCCTACCTCCAGTGTACAATCAAATGCTTTAGATTCATTCAGTATTGTTGCAGGTGGTTCTGGACGCCTTGTCTGCATGATCTTCTGTTTAGGATTTTTTATTTCATCTTCCTCTTCTGTCTCACTTTCACAGACATGGACAACGACACTAGGAGTTGATTCTGTTCCTGCATGAAGCTCATACTTCTCCCCTGAGGAGCAGCAAACAAAGATTGTGCTAAGAATGTCCTCAAGGAACAGCATTAAGCCACTTCAACTCAAAAACTCCTTAATAGCTGCAGTAACACAACCAAAAGACAAGCAACATACAAATTTTTAAGTGACATCTTTTTGCTACGCATTTATAGGACATTTCTAAATGGAAAACTACAAATGCATTTGAAAATATTTAATCCTCCTGATTCCCTATGAAGTTACGTTGTTACTGTACCCAGCAGTGGCCTTCCGAGAGGACAAGAAAGTAGCTCCCTTTTCTACACCACTACTTGTCAGAACATTTCTCTCCTGTTAGGACTGCAGACAGCTCCCTCCTCCTCATAAGCACTGAAGCCAGTTCCACAGATTACACAGCAAAGCAAATCAGGCTCTATGTGTGAAAGATAAACCTTCCTTTCAGGGAAAATAAACAGCATTGTTCTGAATAAGACCCATGAAAAATTTTGATGATGCAACAGAAAGTCCACATTAGCATCCTTAACAACTGCAGCCGCCAACCTGCAAGAGATTGAACATCTCATTCCTCTTCTTGTTTGTTGGACAATACTAAGACTACAGCAAAATTCAATAAATGGGTGACACAGAGCCAGTGCCAGCCAGTCCAGTTCTGTGTTATAATTTCAGTCAGTTACAGAACGAAGTAAACAATGACAGCTCACTTTACTCAAGTAAGTAACCTCATGTAAGAGAGACCTGGTTCTTCTCACAGCAAATATGTACTGGATAAGTACTTCTGAAGTTAAATAACACAACAAAAGCAGGTAAATATCCCACCTGGTCCCAACTTGGAGACAGCACAAAGGAGGTCATAGTTTATCAGCGGAGTTGCATCTTCACTCTGTTTCCATCCAACTGGGGGAGATGCAGGTGGTGATATCAGGAACTGTTTAACAGGTTGTGGAGGAAGAAGGTAGGACTTGTCTCCTACTTCACTGGACACCTGTACCTGAAGACAAAGGCCAGGAGATGTAGAATAAAATCACAAGCGCTTCTTTTTATTTAGTCTGCTTCCCCGGTAATGTATGGCTGTTCACTGCATTAACAATGCTTAATCCAGTCTAGATTGAAAAATAATAGCACAGTTTTATCATTTGTCCTGATACAACACTTCAGATGAGTGATGCAGGTTAAGAAACTGGTCTGTGTTGACAATGTAGCTGTCGATGAGTAGATAATACATACTTGTGTAGAAGGACAAGAGGTTAACGGTTGCTTCAAAACTTCTCAGAAATGAAACTAATTGTCAAACGTGAAGCAAGGGAGAAACAGGGATACATGCAGAACAAGTTAGCGTTCCATAATACCTGTGCAAAATATAGCTTCAGCTTTTTTCCACTGAAGTCAGTTTCATGCAGTTCTATCCGTGCTCTTGCTGCTGCCTCTGGATTACTGAAGTTTATCCTTACTCTTCTAAAGCTTTTAAACAACTGGAATGTAACTTGATTATCATAGACAGTGAAAAGTGCTTCAAATCTTTCCTAGAGAAGAAGTACAAAGATTATCCAAACACAACACGAACACTTTCACTCAATGAAAACACATTCTGCTTTCACTTTACTCTCCCAAATCCTATACATTTCCTTAACACCCTTCTAAACCTGCACGTTCCATACGTCTCTCTGCCTACTCTATCTCACTATTTAAATTCCAGGAGTACACACTGACGTGTAGAAGCTCCTGTAGCTCTCACAAACTGCCATCTAGTGACAGTTACCCAAAAGCATAGAGGTCAACAAAAACAGCTGTACACTCGCACCTGACTTTCACCTGAGCACCTCCGAAAACACTGTGCAAATCAGTTCACTTTTATGCCGGATAAAAGAAAGCACAGAGTGCTTAAGGAAACTGTAAAAAAAAAAATCACAGGATTAATGAGATTGCTCTAGAAGAGAAAGACTTATTACTACCAAATACTGTTTTTTGCAAAAAGCAAAAATAAACAAATATTACTGAATTGGAAATCTTATGTTCAATTTCCTCAATAACTGCATTGTTAAAGGTTCAACTTGTTTTAATTTACTAGTTCCTTACAAAAAACCTAATTTGCAGATTTTTTTCCCCAGTTTAAATGCAGGTATTCTCACTCACTGTAAGAAGTCAGATTCAGATCAGTAGAAGAATGCACATGATCTATTTTCAATTTTATCTACTGTGCTTTGACAACATTCAGTTACTCACAGAGATCTACATGAGCAAACGAGCAGAGAACAACAACTTTTAAGAACTCTTTCTAAAGACAATACTTACTTGTTTCAAAAAACTATTTCAAAAGACTGCAATCTCTTTACACAAATCCTGTTGACTCCTGTAATAATACTTACAGTATGAGGTTGCCATTGACTTCCCTTTTAATTAGGACAAAAGAAACTCTCCAGATGATGCCCACATTAGTTTTAGAATTATTAGTTTGGCAATTTTTTTCTGCAAGCTGCACCATCTCAAGGTGTTCATTAAATCAGAAAATCCATTCCTTCTGCACTCTGACCAAATTTGGTAATGAACAAACACAGAACTACAATCTAGCACAACCGCTATTTCCCAAATTACGTTTAAAATTAACCAGAATTGGTTACATCCGTCAATGGCTTCATGGCGCATCTAATTACTCTGGTATCGTTAGAGAAGAACACATTGCCCTCGACACACCTGATACGCTCAGACAGACTGTGGGAATGCCTTAACGGAAAAAGGAAATGTGCCTAAAAGTGACAAATCCCTGGCAGACACGCAACGTAATTTAGCGAGGCAGTATTCCCAGTGCACACTTTCTATACCAGATAATGAATTATGGGGCACTGCTGTCTCTGTAGCAGAGCTGAATTAGTCCGGTACATGACTTAATGTTTCATCGATCAGCTGCTGCTTTCACTGCCTTCTTCGAGAGGTAGTAACAACCACCGACGCAGGTGGAGTGTGAACCACTCACAAGAGGCTTTGGAGAATGCAGAAACAGGAACAATTTAGTCATCCATGAGTTACAGGTGCATGCAGGAAGGGAGGTGCCACCTTGCCTTTTTCAGTTTTTCCCTCACTCATGTGCTACAGATAATCATTCCTGATGCTCTCGGATGCAAAGGGCATGCACAGATCTGACTGAATACAAAGGTTAGCAGACCAGAAGAGATTTATTTTATAATAAAGTCTTAAGCCACTTTCAAGAAGTTATTTTAGTTCAAGGCAGAACATGCATTCTGAGAATTTATAACAGCCTACAACAGAATCCTTGCCTAGAAGTAAAAGACGGACATCTGCCTTCAGATTTTACTTAAATCCTCCTTTAGATTTGTTACTTTACATGAAAAGAAAAATCAGAAGAGCCTTTTTGTAGGAGGAGCCCTGTCACCACTATTGGCAATTTCAAATGCCTGAAAATTGCATTACTACCTCCTCTTGGGAACCGTACTCATTCTTGATCTGACTCACTGGTAAATAATTTGGGTGGCTCATTTCCTCCCCCTCAAGCACAATACACAGCAGTACCAGACAGAACATCCCCCGCCGTCTCTATACTTGCACTGCCGAACCCAGAAATGCCTCACTTCACCTTACCTTTTCCTCCTGTACCTCAAACACCGCTTCATGCACACTGCAAGCAAACAGTGAGGTAGGCAAGTCGCTTAAATCCATCATCTCTTCCAAATCATCTTCATTTTCTCCAAAAATCATCTGTTCTTCTTCTTCTTGGTCGCTGCTGTACAGGTCAGATTGGCTGTCACTCCAGGACTTCATAGTATCTCTGAGCATCGTTCACCCAATGCAGCGCTGTGTTCCAGAGCTCCTGGTAAGGGTCTGCCATTACAAAAATGCACTCAATTATGGCAACAAAATACTGCGCTGTGAGGTGTTTTCTGCCGTGTGTGATGACAGCAAGTCTCAAACGAGGCTGAACAAGGCCAAAATTGCCTGAGCATCCCCACTGCTGCAAAGGAGACCACTGTTTCTTTCAATAAGTAACAAATGCTGAGTTTTACCGGAGAAGTCATTGTGTTCCTTTAGATAACGAGGGCAGAATCCCACATTTTACTGACTCAAAGGAGAGAAAGCAGTTATCCCTTCAAGTCCTGCACACAGCTTGGAGGGAAACGTTTATACAAGTTAATTAAACATCTCAGCAACAAGTGCAACAGTTCTGCATGTTTCACCGCACAGCATTTATTGTAAGTGGGAAAGCAAAGCTGAGAAGTTTCCATAGAGGGCTCTGAACTACAAAAAGCATCGCTTCCGTTTTATGGGCACGTTCTACAAAGGAACGCACCACTGGACTCATTTTTAACTATAAACCCGCAAGGTTAATGCTAGTGTTGTCCAACTCCATCCCAGTGGTTATGCAACAGTAACTGAGCACGGTCGGAACACGGAAGAGGTTCCCTGGGATGGGGTAAGATGCGTAACACCCATGTACCACCGTTAGTTAAGTACTGATAGAAACAACACGGTGAGAGGCGTTAACGGACGAGGCAGAAAGCAACAAGGCCAGAACGGCCACCCCAAGCGGGATGACAGCTGAATATCGCTCCGTTCAGCCGTCCCCACGCCGACAGCGCAGCGCTGCGCTCACTCGTCCGTGGGGCCAACCCCTGTCCCGTCACCCACAGCCCCACCGCCCACAGACCACCCCGAGAGCAGAGGAGCTGGGCCGCCCCACACACCCCAGGGTGCACCGCCCTTCGGCTCCCAGACCGCAAGGAGCGATGGCGACGGGGGGCGGCAGCGCCGCGGGTTCCAGGCTCTCACATATACACCCGTGTGGGGCCGGGCGCACAGCGCTAAGGAGCCGCTCCCCCCGGCCCGGCCGCGCCCTCCCGCTACACAGCGCTCACCTCAGGACGGACGTGCGACGTCCGAGGAGCGGCGGAACAAGAGATGGCGGCGCGAGCGCAGCGACTGCTCAGCGAGGGTCCCCTGAGCAGCGAGGCGGGGCGCCTGGAGCGGGGAGGCAGCCAGAGCCCCTCGCTATTCGCCGGCGCCGTGCGGAACGATCCCTGCGGGCGGGGAGCGGCGCGGCGCGGCGCAAGCGCGCCTGCGTGCGCGGCCCCTCATCCCGCATCGCCTCCGGTAGCTCGGGAGGAGGAGGGGGTGGTGACCCGGATGGAGAGGGCGACGCTGCGCATGCGCTATCCCCGCCCCTCCGCGTCTGAGTGAGGAGGAGCGCCGCGGGGCAGTCCTTCGGCGATCGGACCTCCGTCGGGCGTTATCTGAGACTCCAAAGCGGATTGTGCTGTGGAGAAGAGGCCGCCAGACTGCAGAACGAACGTCACTGACACGGAACAGCCCGTACACAGCCCGGGTTTTGGCATAAATACATTTCTGCGGTTTAAATGCTCTCTTCTGAAGTTCGGACATGGAAAAGGGCAGAAAGTAATAATCTTCAGCCGGTCCTTTCCCTCGCAGGAAAGCAGAGAATTGGTCAAACCCGAGAAGGCATTCTGCAGATTCAGTGCTGATTTCGACAACAGTGGGTTAATCCTAATTACTCTCCCCCTCTCCTGGCTGCAGTCAGAACCGTTATCCACTCTGTCCTCTTTCCACCCACCAAGCCCCAACTCAGCCCTCACCCACAGCCCCCTGGGCTGTGCCCACCTCATGAACGCAGCCCTGTGCCTTTACACCTCCTCCACAGCTGCACAGATTCCTACGCCAGCCAGTTGCCTTTCTGCCACCACTTAACATCATCTGCTGCCACACAGTAACTCTTGGATGAGGCATTAAGGTGGCAGTACTCATTCATCACAAGCTACAGCATAGGGATGTTGCTTCTGCAAACATATAGAAAAGCAGGAACCACTGCCTTAACGCCAGGACCCAGAAGCGCTATGCCATGTATGGCAGCTCTAACACCACAGTGGATAAGAGGCATTTCTCTCAGGTTGTTGTTTGACCATTTGTGGTTTGGGACTCCAAGAGATACATTTGATTGCATCCCAAGGGTTATAACTACACTTGCCCCCCTGGACAAAACCCCATGTAGCGATTGTTAATTCGGTTGGCAAGCACTCACTAAGCAATAGTGCCAGTACTTTGAATTTATGGCCATCTGTATCTCTTCTTAATCGTATTGCTAGGAAATGGCCAATAGCTGCCCTCAGGCACAATGGCCTGTACCTGAAGGATGGCATCTCCCCAATGCATCGTTCTCAACGCACATCAGAGGTCTGTGCTGTCCCAGAGAAGCTGCTTTCTTCACCTCAGTGCTGAGCCAGCAGGTGTGCTGAAACCATGGGTCAGGCCCTCAGTCATAGTGTGCTTTTGTTGTTGTGATTTGGTGCATCTCGCCTTCCCCTCCTCAACCTTCCACTCCTTCAGGCTCTACTTGGATCACATTTTCAAGCTCTTCTCTGAAACAGTGAATGCTAACACTTGTAAAAGCACTGTAAAGCCAGCAATGTTAAGAAAATACTCGAACCTTGTGTAAATTTGCAAGCCTCAGTAGTGCTGCAGCCCCAAACATGAGTTATAGCAGTCTGCATTTCATTTACAAATACACCATTAAAAACCACATTTTTTTTTTTTTGGATGTGCACAGTTCCTATGGTTGTAAACAATTACTGTCTTACTTCCTTCAAGATCTTTAAACCTGATTAAAGCTATAGCAAGAATATTTATCTGGCCAAAATTCCATAGGTTTTACCAGAATCTTTTATTAAGTTAAATTTCCAGAGGTGTCATCAAAAAGACAGAATTCAACAGACATGCAACACTGCTTACAAAAAATTAAGCAGTAATCCTCAGGGTTCAAGACTGTAAAGCCACATTTATATACACATTTTCATACGAACAAAATTTTGTACATTCAGCCAGCACTGGAGCTGTAAGCCACAGCATAAAGCTATATGCTCTTGCATATACAGTGAGAACATATTAAGTGTCCTGGTGCACTGAAAAGCTACACAGTATAAAGGTAACAAAAGTCAGTTCACATTCAATAAAGAAGCTAGGAGAGAGTCAAGGACCTATTCTGCCCAATCCATAATGGAAACAGCAGTTGGTTTATGTGCGCACTTTTTTAGCATTTGATTCTGCAGAAAACACTGCACATTTGGAAATCTAGCTATGCTCTGTTGTTTACAGCACCCTACCTCTCTGTGAATCAGCTGTGGATAAATTGAAGCTTTAACATCTGTGTGTTACAGTATGTGCTTTACAGCAACAGGTTACTTTCCATGCTGCAAAAAGGATTATCATGTGGCATGGAGCCCTCCTTTAAGGAGAGGAAGCACTTTTGTCCTAAATGTCTGCTGCAATCCCAGGCATGGCCATTGTCACTTCAGCCCTAGCCATATTCTGTAAGAAGTCTGAGGGTACAAAGAACCTCCCATTTTCAGTTTGCAAGCTCTGAATTAGAGGAGAGGCAACAGCAATCCTGAGCTATACCCTCCCTCTGTTCGAAAGACTGGATAAGTCCTACACTCAGTTTACTCATGCCTTCTCAGCAACAGAGACAGCATCTGCAAAAACATAGCGGAGACCAGCACGTACAGTCTTCTGAAAGCTTGTGAGAAAGAACAAGAAAGGGGAAAGTACATTAAAAAAGTTAAAATTCAAGTATTTAACATAGGCAGCAAGAAGGGGTGAGGTGCAGCCTGGTAGTCCTACCACCACGCTTACCATGGCTAACAGACTGGCAAGAGCGCAGCTCTCACATCAGTGCACTGAGTTCAACCCTATAGCCCAAGAAACTCCGCAGGCTCTACTGATACTGAGCTATCTAAAATACCGTGCTCCCGAAACAGACACACAAATCACAATATTACCCAATAGGAATTACCTCCCTTGGAATCTCTTGTCAGAAAGCTTCTAAAAGCAAGGTATTAGGAATAAAAACAGCATTGCAATTAGGAGAAAAAGCTAACCAGAAAGAAACAAGGAGCTGCAAAGTCTGCACAGCAATCAACTGCAGTTTTTAAATACTACAGAGAAACTAAGAACTAGGAAAACTATGTTCAGTTACACAGGATCAACATGAATAAAAGTCAACAGCAAGCCCTTTTCAGATCCTTTTGATTAATGTTTTACTTATATATTTTATACAATCTCTGTAATAATTAAAGAATATTGCCATGTAAAATGTGGAGTTTGTAGGTATGCCTGATTTAGCACAGCCAGTTTTAAAACAGTTTGTTTCTGTGCCTTCAGAACTATTAGGTCAATCACCTACTGCCTCATTCATTAAAAGGAAAAAGAGAAGCCAGCATACTCATACCCTTCCCAGCCAGCCCCCACTGTACTACTTCGTTTTGTATCTTACTGAACAGAAGCTGCATGTACGTTCACAACCAATCGATTACCAGGGATACAGGCAGTAGAACCAGCATCACTGCAACTCCAACAAGATTAACATACTGGCAATATTAGCCCATTAACATTGTTACCTTACTTAAGCATAAAAAGTATTGTGGGCAAAAGAAAAGTTGGTATTTCTTGAGGTTTCCTAAGCTGTAGTGTATGTGATGCCATAGTTTGAATTGTCAGATATGCCAAACAGGAGAAGAAACTTCACATATAGGCACATGCACAGCCTCTAGGCATCTTCTCTTTGCAGGGGGAAGGGTTTATTTTTATTTAAGTTGCACAAAACTGTCAATGCAGTCTCATGTATTTCCAGATTGAATTAGTATTCATAGCTGGCAAGGAAAACATATGCAAAAGAATAGTTCTGGTGTCATCTATAATAACATGAAGCAGGAGGAATTATTTATAAGTCAGTTAAGCTCTCAGGAATTTTTGGTAGTGGGAAAAGAATCTGGCCGTGAGTCAAAAAAAAAAAAGAAAAAAGCAGGAAGCCACAGCTGCAATTTCAAGATCCTTCCAAGCCCCTTAGCATCAGAGTTACCACTTAAAAATGCACAGAACACATTCGCTATTCGTTTCAGATTAAGTCTTCTAAGGTCATGGAGACACTTTACTACGCCCAAAATACAACAAAGTAGACTTAAAATTCTGTTTCCCAGTAAAACAGTTGCTTTTAGAGAAGATGATAATAAAACACCAAAAAAAACTTGCATACTCCTTTAAATGTTGTATTTTGTCCCCTTTGCTTAACTGGTTTACCCCCATGTGTCTGTTCTCCCTTTATATCAGCTTACAGCCATCTCTCAGAAGCTGGAAAGATAAACATCATGAGTACACAACGCTTCATTATTCTGCCAGTTCTCACTGAGTGCTGGACTGTGCATGCTCACTTTTTCTACTAGGTCATTCACAGTATTAGGGCAGTACCTTTTTCGCTTCTTAGAATAAAGGAGCACAAAATGGCACCCTTACCTACAACACCTTAACTTCTTAACACTGCCAAAGGAATGTTGACACCTTCAAGCATTTAAGACTACTAAACAATGTTGGAAACCCTATCTCAACAAGAGAGAGATGAGATTTTTCTCTACAAAAATGGTGGAGAATTGTAATCTCATCAAGAGCCACTACAATATCCCTCCAGTCACGTTACTAGTGTTGTCCCTGTCCCCTTTGATCCAACTTGAAGCTCTTGCTGTGAAACCCGAAGAATGACAGTCTTTGTTCTAAACTGCCATGTAATCCAGTGGTGCTAGATAAAGAATTAACATGCTCAGTGCATACATTCAACACAAGCTAGAGAATCACTATACAAGAAAAGCCTAAGAGTACACAGCAAGTTTCAGTATTCGTGCTTGAAAACAATTAGATTTTATTGCCATGTTAAGGTAGCATAGTGGTTACGTTAGAAACATGAGGATTTACAACTTTTCTAGAAATCCATCAGTCGTTCTATGTAAAAGATTAGATCCTTCCCCCCTCTCACTGGGAACAACAACTGAAAACCTCTATTTGCAAATAAACCCACTCCCACCAGCGCTAAAAATTGCATGGCCACTTCTCTTCCCACAGCTCTGCATTCTCACAGTGTCTATTTCATTAGCTTCCTAAAGCCATGATACTGTATTCCATATTTCATGCTCTCCAATAGCAGCCTTCAACAGTGGACTGTTATTTACTCCTTGCTAAGAGGAATGCTTTCAACTTCACAACTACACAGAGTTGTTTATTTTAATAATCAGTCTTAAAAGTTAAGTTTGAGACAAGTTTTAAAGTATACCGAAGTCAGCTTAACACTTGCCTATATTTTAATCACGTTAATAAATAAAGGTCATACTTCTGATGAGTCAAATCAGTTCCTTAGAGGTCATTCACTCCTTCTTGCTGCGCTCCAGCACCCGGTAGGGTGGAGCAGAAACACCTCTGGAACCATGTTGCTCCTGCACTATCGGCAGTGTAGCTGGCGTATAAATTTCCGGCACGTTGTCATTGCTCTCTAGGGCACCGTAGGAAAAGGAAGCTTTGAGGTCAGGCTGAACTGCAATCCCTTTGTCATGCATGTTTTGCATGCCTGAAAATAGCAAAAACAGATTAAACGTTTAGGAACAAAAGCACATTCTTCCCGCACTCTATTAAATCAGCAAATTATATAGACTCTGGGTTAGTGATATGCGGCTGATCAGTTCCTTGAGTGTTAAATGAAAGAAGGCTTTTCAGCTTAGCAGTAAAGCAGCTAATGGAGGAAATTATGCTGCAGTGAATGACAGATTGCAATCATGCATTTATCAAATGCTACATGTCTTTTACACACCTCACCAGAACGACAGTTTAGCTATACTTCCCCAAATAAGTTTCTGCTCCTTCTGGCCTCTACCTTTTGCCATGTATCTCAGTCTTCCCCACTAATCAGTTCTTCCTACTTGATAAAGACCAATTCCAAGTAAATGCTCAAAATCTCTTATCTTCCCAGACAGTAGCCAACCGGACAAGGCTCTTGCCATGCTCTCCCTGGTGTCAGAGGACCCAGAATAAGCATCACTGAAGTGGAACACAATGTCTTCTCTGCTTCATAAAAAACATGGATGTACCCCTCCACATGAGGCCATCAACCAAAGAGAATGGAAAAAATGGAGAACAACATAGCTACCTAATCTTATTGGGACACTTAAGAGAGACTCAAGTTTGAGTGAAAACTCAAGAAATAAAAGAAAGAGGGTGATAAACCACTGTTACCTGGCATAGCATCCATTGATATATAAGGTTCAAATGGTACAGATTTCTTCCTATTTCTTGTGATCAGGAAGACACCTAGAAATGCTATGAGGCACCTGAGAAAAAAGATAAGATCTCTTGAGGTGACCTTGAAAATGGAGAGGAGACAATGTTGTACTACAGGCCCTCAGAAAAAAATCAACACCAAGCACAGTAAAAAAATTCAGAACTAGAAGAGAAAGATCTATGGAATGAGAAAGAATTCTCAGCTGAGTAACCCTTTTTGACAGTACTGAAATGTAACTAGCAATCACAACTTCACATCTTTACCAAAATGCAGAGGGAAGTTTTCACATTAATTAATCTCGACTAAGAGCAGAAAGAAAGCACGTAAAATTTTTATTTGCTTTGATGGCATTCCAGAATTTCACAGCCTAAACTATGCAAGGTTTTCCCATGGATAAACACACTGACAACTGTCAATCTTCGTTTTTACAGCATGTGGACAGGGGAAGGCAGTTCATAACACTAAACTCCCAACTGTTGTTTTTTTCCTGTATTAAATTGAAAGGCATTTCAGGATGCTCCCTGCTTACAGAGAGTTAGTCCTAACCACAGTGTTTGATATGATTAAATGCTGAGTTACAAAGTGAATGCTTTACTGATTATATCTGCATTGTATGAATGGCCATGCCCTACGAAACAGGACTCCCGAAGTCCCATAAGTCAGTGAAGGCTCATGAAATCGATGCCCTCGAGATGGCTTCTCCTGGTTATTTTACAATTCTTGACTGGTGAGTAGATAGCCTGAGAGCATTCCACTTCACCTCAGGAAGTATGAATACACTTGGAAAAACAATCCGTATGATTCAACACTCAAAATGATCTCCAGCACAGTCAGCAAGTTATTTAATGTGAAGCGTAAAAGTTGTACAATTATATACAACCTACTGTGATAAAATTCCTCTAGAGCATCTACCATCACTCAGATAAGGTATGGAACTATGGGCCACTGTATGATCTAACAGAAAGAGCATATTCAGTATTTCATATATACATACATACACACATGTACTTACGTATGGATTTTTAAAATTTAGCCACATGAAGAAATACTTCTCAGCTTTCTATCAAGGAAACTTAAAACACTTACCCAAGTGCAAACATACATATGTGAAGAACATCTTCACCAGTGAAATCCAGGTAGAAAGTTGCTCCTTGAAAAGGAAATAATTCATGATGTCTTTCTTCCCAGCTAACATGAGCAATTACCGCGGCATCTCTAGTACTGGTCCCTCCAAAAACTAAGTCACGTAAGATTGTAAGATTACTATTTCTGTAGTTGGCACCTTTGGGGGGTTTCTTTTTTTTTTTTTTTTTTAAATGGTCTTAATACAGGAAAACATGGCCTGATTTCCACTTCAACAGAAATCGTACGTTTACAAACCTTTTAGAATTTGATCACCAAAATAACAGCACTGCAATTAATATAGCCTTCAGTAAATCTGTACAGCAGCACAGCAACTAATACAAGATTTTCAATATTGGGATAGGAAAAGAAATAGTGTTAGAACTGTTGCAGGTCACTGTGCAAATCAGCCTAAGCTGAATTCTCACCAGATGGTGGTTACCATATAAACACAAGAGACCATGCTTCCTAAGTCTGAACAACAGACCAAATTTGCTCTAACTACAACGGGATAAAAACCCTTGACCCAATTAAGCATACACAGCTTAAAAATGTAAGATTACAGGTGTCATTGCTGCCCTAGATATCAGAAGGACAAGAAACTCAGTTTACACACTCTGGCTCCAACTCTACCTTTCTAGTAGACATAAATAAGCTGATGAATCTGAGAGCAGCATATGGTTTGGAACGTGACAGGAAATAAGCATTAGCCAAAGAGTAAGCCACAGTCTTTCATGGTATTGAACAGCACTAAAAGGCAATGTGTAACCTAAGGGGGGCAGGGTGCTCTCTTCCCTATATAACTAGAATAGAATTACTATTTCCACAGACAGTGCATCTGCTTGACTGTGATGAATACTTTCTCTAGTGTCTTTTTTTCCTTCCAGTTCTGCTCATACGTCTAACAAAAGTCTTCACAGGGGTTCCTTGGGCTTGAAGCCTAAGAGGGTTTAAAATGCTCATCTTTGTTCATAGACAAAACTTACTCTGTGCAGTTAAGGTCTGAGATTGGAGTAATCTGCACAGAATGAGAAGTACCTACAAAGCTGAAAGCAGTTGCATCCTAGATACAATGCAAACAAAACCATCAAGAAGACAATCGTAACAGCTTTGGCCAGAGGAAGACAATACTTTAAATGAAATGAATTCACATTTTGGGAGAGGAAAAAAAAAAAAAGCAAGCCAGCTCCAGAAGAGAGATGACAAGGAAATATAAGTCACTGTCTTGCTGAGTATTCACCTTCCTCAGCTGTAGCTGAGAATTATTTTCCAAAATCTTTTGCCCCTCTTTCTGCAAGGATCAACACGCTGTTTTCAGCACTGTTACCTGCTGTTATAGCTACTGTTGTGGACAGGATATAGCCGATGCTCGCAATCTGAGATGAGTCATAGAGCTGTGAAGCTTGAGCTAAAAATCTGCAACACAGTGACAGATGACAGAAGTTAACTTGGGAAGAATACTCAAACCTCAGAGCAGTTAACATGAACTAGCACACTTCTCCTTTCTGGAGGCACCTTTCAAGTAAATGGTGAATACATTTAAGAAACTTTATTCTTTCTCAATAAACCTGCATAAGCATCCCCTAGAATTAATACAAATGATAGATGAATAAACATTTTGCTGTATTAACTGAAGGCAGTGCAATCACCACCACTGACCTTGGGGCCAGGACGTCACTTGCATTTTGAACAACTCCTTATCATTACTGCTACTTGTGTTTTTACGTTATCACAAGAACAAAGAGGAAAAATACAGGGCACTTTGATTTTGGCCAGTGCCAATACACTGTATTTCACTGGCCACCATTTCATTCACACCATCGTTTCACAAATACTTGAATGATGTATAAATTCAAGATCAACACTTCTTGGCAATGTCACTACATGGAAAAAGCAAAGAACGCTATCCTAGGCTCCTGTGACACAGATTTGAAGACAGGTCACAGAAGAGGCCAGACCTTCTCACTAAGATTTGATCAGCATTCTGGAAATCAGTAACAAACATCTCACTGGTTACAGATCTGCCAAAAACAGCAGTTATAGAAAAGAGAGAGATATTGTCTTACGTTGCTTGATAGACTGCTGTAGCAATCATGCACACCAACATGATATAAAATATTGGGTAGTTGAGTTGGAGGTTTCCTTGTATTGAGACAACAATCATGCCTGCCACAGCCTTCACTGTCACAACAGTCATGGAACCTGTGAATGTTTATGAAAATACAGCTGAAGCATGTCATGCTTAATGGGACAAGAACACTGCACACTCGCTCTACATGTGATAAGCAGCTGCAAACGAAGATCCATAAATACTCAAATCCTTCTCTTGCATCCCTAAATGTCAGCTGTATTCCCAACAACTTTACCACTGTGACCTTCAATAAATCACAGAACCTTTCAATATCGCAGTTTCCTTGTCAACAGGGCTGGGAGCATCTACCACTTGCCTTAAGTGTTTAAACACTATCACGCAATCATATGATGGAAGGATAGAAGTTTTAATTTCTGGAGACACATTGGCATGGTTAATAATACCAAGGAAGTTTTCAGAACAAGAAACCATATCAACTTACCCAGCAAAGCTACCAACAGGAGAATAATTACAATGTAGTTTGCATTTTTCTCCTTGTAAAAATATAGCAGCAGGCAGAATGTGATGATCTCCACAAGCTACAAAGGAAGAGAGAATGTTAGGTGTGTTTACGGTACTAGCAGTAAATGGAATACTGAACGAGTCAGACATTAGAATCACACAACAGGACAAATCAAAGGAAAACGAGCATCCCACAGAATTACAGACCAAGTTTAATCCCGATTGAATACTGACATCACAAATCTCAGTCCATTTTCCATAATAAGGTTCTGTAAGTGATCCCTGCGGCACATGTCTAATTTAATAGCCAAACTTAACTCTGTTGAGGAGAAACAGATTTTACAATATTTTTAATGAGACAGTGATGGCTCAAGAGAAAAGTCAGTCTAGGAAAAGCACAGATACAAGTACAATATTTGGGCAGCTCTGGGACAGTTGCTCTCAGCTGCCATCAATACTACTTCCACAGGCTGAAGCTGACAGGTCAGGGAGAGAGCAGGCTATTTTAAGACTTTTCAGTTAAAGATACTTAAATTCTAACAGAATAATTCAGAGAGAGAATGGTAGGGTTCCAGGCTGCACATGCACTGTGAAATTAACACTGGCAAAAGTTGACAGAAGTCCATTAGCAAGTACAAAGAAATATTGCTAGTATCTATAATGAAAAATAATGCTTGAAAAACTCTCAACCAGGAATACGGCAGAAAACACTCCCATATTTTATGGGCCATCTTACCATATACAACAGAAATGGCCAGCTCACTAAATGCTTAGTGATATTTTCTCCTGTCATCTTCTCATGACTATTAGGCCCAAACGTAATCAGAAGATAAGTTCCAACAATTGCCAAACCACAGCCTACAAAGGACAAAACATAGCGTCCTTCGGCGACCAAAGGACAAAAAAAAAAAAAAAAAGGGAAAAATGGACAGTTAGTGCGTTAGTATGGATGCCTGGGATTACTATCTCACATGCATGTGGCCATGACATCATGCATAGTCCTCCAAGTGACTCATTCCTCTGCCCTTCATGACCTACTTTCAAATTATTAGAACTAAAAAACCTCAGGCAACAAGTATGCCATGATCTGAGAAAAAAAAAAACTCATACCAGGTAGCATCTGCTAAAATAAGTGGAGTCACAAGATCTGCATCTGGGGCTTACTATGCCTGGCATTGCCTACAATCCACTTTCCAGGAAATGGAAGAATGAATGCTTCAGCTCTGCAAACACGTGTATGCGTGAAAACTGGCTGATTTGGTTGTGCCTAAGCTACTGCAGTGCTGGGGTCCCAGGCTTGCCATCTCTCTCTGACTCTTAAGAGGTCATGCTGTGCGTAGGACAGCTTGCGAATGGCGGAGAAAAAAGAAAAGGAACTGCAGTACTTACTCAAGAATTCCTTGGGCTTCCATTTTTCTTTAATAAATATAATTCCTATGATTGCACTAGCTACAACAACAGGAAGGAAAAAAAAGAGAAACAGGATGATCTATGTATTGATCCAGTGATCAGCAATCTCACACTGAAACACATTCAGACTTGCATGTCAGTCATCTCTTTCCCCTTACCTATAAAGGACACTGCACTGAGAGGAACAATCAGTGAAAGAGGAGCAAAGGCGTAAGAGGAAAACACTCCCAGTTCTCCCAGAACCAGCAGAAACAGTCCACACCACCATGTCTTGGTTTTGAAATAGGCTCGGGGATCTTTGGAACCTGCCAGCCGGATATGGCTGTATTTCTAGAAAAGAGAATAGAAGCATAGAAGCTGTGGCATGTATGATGCTTTTTAACGCAGGATGTTAGAGGCAGGATCAATATTTGTTTCGTGATACTCACCTGGAGGTTGAGTGCAATACTGATAACAAGATGCCCAAAAATAGCTAGCAATGCACCAATCAAGTTCTCCTGTAAAAACAAAATAAATATACAGATATTACGTTTACCTAATGGACCTTGAAGGAAGTTGGGGTTTTTCTGCACAATCTGGAAGAGAGCAGACTTAAAACAGTTCCTGGATCACTTGTACATAAAATCTGTTTTTATCTTCTCCACATGAACAAGGACAATTCGTGTAACTTCTGTGGCTACATTCCAAATCTGTGAAACTCAGGCAAAAGATAATCCTTTCTTAATTGACACTTTATGAGAGACTTAAATTAGCAAGCGCACATTTGGACTCTTTGCAGAAAAGTTCCTCAGCAGGAAAGAACAGACTGCTAAACACAACCTGTTAGTCACTCATTCTTCCCTTTAAATATCTGTTTTCATAATGGCTTGGCATTCAGCAGCACACGGATCAGCAGCATTTGCGTTTTGTGAGTCACCTTTTAAGAACTATTCCGCTCTTCTACACCTATAACATCCACTGGTTCAGTGGGCAATTTAGCTCCATTCAAAAACACCCGAGATACCTTCCCGCAACAGACAGTAAAGCTTGCAAGCCTGCAAAAAGCACATGTTAGTCTGGACAACTTAAACAATGCACCTGAGACTGTGTTCTCAGTGAAATACTTTTTATACAGAGAAGCTATGGCCTTCTAAGAGTAGCTTGGAGTAAAAATCTGACCTTATAAGAAAAGGAGTCTGTGTGTGGCTGCACAGAAACCGCTGCGGTGGCCAGTGGGATTTGCAGAAGTTGCAGGTTTGGACTGCTGCCTCTTTCCATTTTTGTTTATTGGAGTGTTTGTTTTTCAGCCTCCTGGGTGACAGAACTCTTTAAAGAGGCTTGAACTCTGCTGAAGCCGTGTCAGTTGTGACTTGGTACCGTTTCTTCCCATCCATCCTGCTTTGCTTGCCTAAAATTCTCTACAGCTTGGCTGCTTTTCTTCCTCTGCTGGGTTACGCTGAGAAAGGCGACAGGACCATAAGCAGAGGTGTAGATGAGTCAATATTTCTAGCGAGTTAGTGGAGCAGCAATGTTACATTCCTCCAAGACAATGCTAGGAATGATTTAAAAGAAAGGGAGGGGAGAAAAAAGGGAGAAAAAAAAAAAGAATCAGTTAAGTGAACTCAGCGGTCAAAAAGCTGCAATGAAACCCCATGGAAGGGCAGCTCACAGAAAAATCCCCAGAATTGAACAGACAGCTGCACGTATCAGCAGAGAAAGTAGAATTCCTATGCGTTCTCAGAGAGCCTCAAGCATAGGATCTCACTCTTCCCAGAGCTCACAAACCGGCTTTCCCGCAAAGGGGGACATTTAACAAGCCCTGCCATTTGGAACGCTCGTACCCGAAGTCTCCTAAGGGCTCCAAGCCCTGCTTTTCCCCCTCTCCTGCCTACAGACTTCTGCCGCCAGCTCAGGACGCCGCACTGCGTTGGCCTCACACCCCCCACGCGCTGGGACAGCTCTTCGTGCCGCCGGAGGGGACGTCACCGCACCGCGCGGTTCCAGGCGGAATTGCCGGGACCGGACTCACTGCAAAGCGCCACACACACACAAACCCGTCCCCCGTCCAGAACCACGGCGGCTCCTTTCACCAAAGGCCTCAGGAAGCATTCGCGGCCCAAAGGGACGGTCGCAGTGAAAAGACCCTGTCGCACAGAGGGCCGCACACTGCAGCAGGGTGCAGTCCGACAAGTGAGGACTCACCTGGGGCTGCTAAGCGTTCCTCAGACCGACCCGCAGCCTTACCCCACAGCTCAGGCCCGCACCGTGCCTGCTAAGCAGGGACCGCTATAACTCACGGACCTCCCCGTCCCCGCGCCGCACTCACCCGGCGGCCCGCAGCTCCTGTCGCCGCCCGGCCCTGCTCACCTGAGGTGCAGGGAGGCCCTCGGCCCAGGGAGGACCTCTAGCAGCGGCAGCGCCTTCCTATCGGCCGGGACCCCTCCTGGAGCCCGGTCCTGAGAGCAGCAGGGAGCGCTGCCCGACCTCACGGCGCTCCGCCCTAGGGGAAGCTCCCTGCACGGCGCCCGACCACTCAGCTGCTACTGCCACCTTAACGCATGCGCGAGTCGGTAGCCTCGAGCCACCTTAACTAGCTGCGCACGCCCAGCAGCGCGCGGGGCTGCTTTAAGAGCTTGCCTGTGATTGGAGGTCTACCGGAATTCTGAGAGAAGCAGGCTGATGATTGGAGGAGATGTGGGCCGGCCGTTGTCGCGGCAACCAAGTGTATTACTCCCTCAGTGCGCCGTGCCGCCTGGCAGGGCGGGAAGTGCTGCCGGTATGAGCTCCGCCCTACGGTGGGATTGCGCCTATGATGGTGTGGCCCTCACGGTTCGGATTCGTTTGCTTCAGAAGCAAAATGGTGGACCTACTAAAGTTCGTTGTGGTGGGTGCGCGAATCTCGCGGCCGTTCTGGAGCAGCATGAGGTGCCTCAGGCTGGGACGAGATCCATCAGGCTGTAAGGCCCCGCCCGATACCGCGCAGTGAATTGTTCAGAGCCGGAGAAGGGAAATCCCAACCACCCAAGTGTTTTCTTTCAAAGCACAGCAGGTATTTACTAATGAAGGCAAACCGTACGAAGTGACGCCCGGAGAAGCTTATATCACAATCTGTTGGGCGTGCATGAGGGGCAAAACTGAACTCCTTGGGAACATTTAAACCAGCACAGGGGGATGGGGAGCACTACCAGTCCCGGCCTTCCCGTGGCTGTATATTGTGTGAGGCAGTGGGAAGTTTGCTGCAAGCTCTCTGGTGGCACTGAGCAACTGCTTTTCCCATACACAGCCTTCTCCTCAGCAGTGATTGTTATAGGCTACTCACCACCACTGCTCAGCAGCATCCCTCCGTTCTCACCGAGCAACAGTGAATTAGAACTCAGTATTGCAGCGCTATCACCAATGCAGCTCTACGCCTCATCCTGATCAGCTGAGGTGTCAGTATTTTTGTCATGATCTCTGCAGAAGACTGCAGTTTGAGAATCAGGGCTGACTGCCACCTCCCCACCTCAAGGCAGTCACCACCTCTGCCGAGATGAGGCCTTTGATTCCAGGCCTTAAAATGTGCAGTTTAGAGAGAGGCAGTGCTGTAAAGTGAGTTGTTAAGGTGCATGACAATCTGCACAAATGATTAAACAGCACTGAGTCACCCTTCCAGGCCATTCATCAACACTAGTGCTTCAAAGAGCTTTTTTTCCCCTTTGCTTTTAAATAAAACAGGAAAATTAAATGCAAAAAATGTCTGCTGATTTTTTTACTTGAATATAGCATTAATGTTAGGATGCATAAGTAAAAGGTACATCTATTTGAAACGAAAGCTGGCACTGCAGTTACATGTTTCCTGTATCTCCATTTTCAGTTTTGTTACTATTGGCTGTTCATTTTAGGTTTCCAAATTTCCTCCGGTCCTTATAAGCAACATAGGAATGTAATCTCAAACTCAGAAAAAAAAAAAAAAAAAAAAAGGATTTAATTCTTAAAGAGACTTCAGTATAACCAGGTGAGTAAGAAAAGCATTTCATGTCCTCGTTTTGATTTTTTTTGCAACTCGATCCTCTTTTGTAACCAAGAATGGAAACTAAGTTTAGATTATGGTGGCTAAATTCACTTTGTAATCACAACTGATAACAGTATGAGGTAAATGGTAAAGCAATGTTAGTAGTTTAAATCTTGAAATTACCTTTGTCCATACCATCTCCCTATCTCCCACCAATCCAGCTTTGTCCGTGGTCCCTTTTCCAGCCTTCTTGAGCTTCCCTGGACACAGAAATATCCTGCACACATTCTCAAATTTAAGAGCAAATTCAAATAAATCAGCAGAGTTGAAGCTTGTGTAGTAATAGGACAGTATGACCGCTCCTATCTTTATATTCTTCACCCTGATCCTTCCCTGATTGGTAGGAGTTACATTGGTTTGTCTGTTATCTGGCCAGCAGAGGGAAGCAGAAAGATATTTTATAACTATACTGTTTTCCCAGCCTGCTCTGTGCAGTTTCTTTTCAAGTCTACCCACACTCTCAGGTGCCAAGGACCTCCTGGGCTTCCTGGATGTGTCTTGAAAGCTAGTGGAAAGAGGGTGCCTATGGCTCCTGACAGTTTCCTACTGTGTTTTGACTGTGATAACACCAGAACTCTAAAAATTAAGTATATTTGGAATTTCTGAAATGTTGCATCCCAAGTATGTAGATAAATCTCAAATATTTTGCTTCTTTTCTTTTTTTTTTTTTTTTTTTTTTTTTTTTGCCTTTGGCATCTTCTCTTTCTTCTCCTCTCTTTGATCTCTTCCTCCTTGTTTGTCTCTCTCATCTCAGTGATATCAGGAGCATATTATCTCCAGACTGAATAACAACGATCAAGGACATACAGGACAAAAGATGAGGGAAAATGGTCAAGGTAGAGAACTTGTTTAAATACCTTCTGTTGGTGCCATCAGTCTGTCTGGTCAGCTTCCAGGAGTTCCAGATGACCCGATGCTAAGTTCTAACTGAAAAAAAGAAGCAGAGTCTTAAGGTAGCTTCATAAAGCACTCCCCTTTGAGAACTTCCTGCTTGAAGAGCAGAGGAGGCAGGAAGCCAAACCACAAGCTATACAAGGGCTTGGCTGATTCTTTCTTAAGCTTTACTCTAGAGAAAAGTTACTGCATTAGGTGGGGAGGGGAAGCATTAGCTCCATTAATACTAGACCTTTTTGGGGTTACTGACTTATTTTCCTCCACCAAAAGCACTTGACTGTGTCTGTTACAGCACAAGCCATTTTGGAGCACATTCCCTTAGCAGGGTAGTCAGGAATAAAGGCCAGTACATGAAGTTTACCACCTGTAATGTAGAGAGCTTATTTGCTTCTTAGTACCTGAGTTGGAATACCTAATAGGTGAATTAACCCACTTTTGTAACTGTGCCAGTTTACCATTCTATTTACACAGCTCCATGGGTGCCAGGAACTGGGATCTGGAAGATATTCCTTGTGGACTTTCCAGACATCTGTGTGCACCCTTATATTTACCAGAATATAATTCATAATACTCCAAGGACACAGACGTGCAGTCATTGTAGCAGGAGGTAAATTTCCAAGACTGTGTAGATCTCTAATCTCCAGTTACTTTCAACCACACTGATGTGATGATGTGCATGCCAAACCCAGAGCTAGATGCAGCAGATGGAAGAAGGGCTCTGTAGTTGTTTTCCTGACACGTGCTGTCCTAGAAGGTGCTAATCAAGCCAGGGTAGTAACTCACCTTTACAGGGCAGGACCTAGCATGGGACTCCGTCCAAACCTCAGCAGGCTAGTCAGCAGGAGCAGCCAAGCCTGGGCAACTCCAGGGAACTGAGCTTGTAGATGCAGGTTTTTTTGTTGTTGTTTTTTGTTTGTTTGTTTTTTAATATCGTCTGCACTGTTTTTTAATATCGTCTGTTGTTGTTTTTTGTTTGTTTGTTTTTTAATATTGTCTGAACTTTCAATAGCCAGTTCTAGCAAATTCTACAAGCTGGCTTCCCTCAGCACAATCATGGAGCACATGGTAGAGATCCTCAAGCATGTGGCAGAACTTCCACATGACAGGACCACACGGAGATGCAAGCTGAAGATTAGAGCAGTACAGTGATCATTCTGCTTCTAGTTCTGGTATTAATTAAAAAAAAAAATCTCTTTTTAAAAGTCCAGAAAGAATAGTCAGGAAAGGTGTGGTTACTGCAAATAATGCATTCTGCCCACATGATGAACTGATTAGGTTCAACTCAGATATTACGGGTGAGATTGTAGATCTGCTGTGACTCCCAGTCTCTACTGAGTAGACAGCAGGGAAATTTCATCTTCCTCAGACTCAGAAATACTCCGTTCTCCATGCAACAGGAGGCTTGCACTAAAAGATTTTAATTTTGAAACAATTAAGACATCTGCCTTAATGCACAATTACAAGTAGAGCATAAAATTAAGAGGTGCAAGTGATGGCTTGGAAAACGGTACATGAAATAAAATAATACCATCCTTTATCCTGTTGCTACACCTTCAGCTGGAATGTTATGGTTAGTTCTGGCCACCCTAACTTAAAAAAAAAAAAAAAAAGGGCTATGACAAAAATAGACTCAATCTACAGATAAGATAGACAATCATTAACTTCCTACTAAAGACTGAAAATACTAAAGATGTTTAGTTAAGGGAGAAGGTAAATAAGATGGCTTGAAATTTATGAGATTATTAAGGAGAAAGAAAAGAAATAGCTCTCCCATATCATACAAAACAGAAGATATCAGCATAAAATTTAAAAATAAAAAGAAAACTAGAAGAAGGAAGTAAGTATAAAAACAACATCAATTCTACATTTGTAGACTAGGATGGTAGTTTACTAGAAAAGCTGTTGGGATAAACTACATAAAAAACAATACTTAATTTATGAAACTCAGCCATAAGGGCCTGCAAGACCAATTATAAGCAAAGTTTAAAAGTTGTTTACATACATATGGAAACATATAGACAGCAGTGGAGGGCAAGGGATGGGGCAGGGCACGCCTAGTGTGTAACGCTGGTGAAATCATGTTTGATGTTCCAGATGACGCTGTGAAGTTCCAGAAATCATGGGAGCTGGCTATAACCACGCTAGTTTGGGTACAGCTCTCAAGGTAGCTTAACAGCCCAGAGCTTTGCATGATGTACTTATCCCGTGTCACTGCAGTCAGTATGTAACTCAGCTATTTCTGCATGATCTGCAGTCTCACCTCTGACTACACGGTAGGTATACCCCAAGGTGTTGTGAAACTTGAGCATACTTTGGGCAGTAACTCTTCAACACCAAGGAAGTAAAAATACATCCCTGACCCTGGGATGGTGACAACCTCTGCTCTTGCTGCATTGCTGGCTTTGATACTGAAGACCCCAGAGCATCCAATGAGTTTCTGTCCTAGAAATCAAGCCTGTGTTGGTTGGTTATTTGCCAAGGAGCTCAAGGCAGGTGAATTTTACACCTTTAGCAGGTACAGGTTTTGAGGTTCAACCTCAGAGTTGGCAATGAGGTCTGACTGTACAACTGATGTAACTGGCTGTGTCCTTCCACTTGCTGTGGATCTATGCCAGTTTATATCAGCTGAAGACCTACCCCTCAGATTCAGGTCCTCAACCTGCTGCGTACTTATTGGTCCCCTCCCATGCCACAGTGACCAGGTTTCGCTAGGGCGTTGCAGGCTTAGTCCATGGGAATTTAGAGTGTGTTTTGAGGTATGGAAGATGTTAAGAAAATACAAAGCGCTAGTAACAATTATCAGATAGTTTATAATAATACACAGCTAATAGACTTTTTTTGTCCTTTCAATGTTCTCTTGCTATAGCCATGGTTACATTAGGATTGTTTTATTCTTCTCTAGAGAGTTTTTTCTTTTTCTTCACAGGATGTCTGCATTGCAGCCATTTCCTAGTGAGCTTTCCCTTTTAAACTGCATTTTAATGCAAGATACACCCACTGTGTGGAAGGGCAGAACACATTGACTCTTCATAGCATTCGATGGCTTTGCATAGCTGTTTAAGGCAGAATGAAGACTACACAATTTAATAAGCTTAATAAGTTGCCACTCACCAGCTGAGACATCTTAACTGGCTTCGTGCGTGTTCTTGAAGCAATTTACGCTTTTATAAAGTAATTTGATACAGTTTAAACACCAGCAAAGGTGTTTTAAGCAAACATGCCTTACCTCACTATTTGGGTGTGCAAAGAGCACACATACAGAGTTACTGAGACTCAGCTGACATGGGGTAATCACGTCGCTTATACAATCTGTATACCAAGACTACGAACTTTCTTATAATGACTCACTGTGGCTGAGAATCTGCCCCAGCATGTTCTAAGTTGATTAAACTAGTTTGCAGGCCATAATTATTTTCTATATCATAGTATAATGGATTCACATCATATTATTTTTAACACTGTAAGAATTTGCTTCTGGGAATGGCCTTCTTAAATTAATCACTGACTCATGATTTACTGTAGGAGATAATATCTAACCTACAAGAAGCAGAACAGGAAACTATCCATTTAAAAGATGGCAGTGTCTGATAATTTATGACTATAGACAAAGAGACATCTGAGAAGAAAAAGAAGTCTTCATGTGGCCACTGCTCTCACTCAGGCAAGAAGGAACTTTTGTCTAAGAACAGGAGGGCCTGCATTTGAGGCAGTGACAGCTGAAAATTGACAAATATTGAGGGGAAAAAAAAAAGTGAGCAATGAGAAAACTGTCTCAAGTTGTCCTCAAAGCTGTCTCCAGCTCTTAGACCAAACCCACTAGTAAAATAAGTCCAGTTAAACATCATGACTACTCTAAGTATTTCACCAGCTTAATATAGGAAAAATAAGAAAACCAGGGAAAAATGTCAGTCTTTTTGTGTTTGCATCTTTTATCCAAGTGTCTTCTCTCTACCTCCTCACTGTTGTGCCTGAACTGTTGTGGTCTTCCACTTACATCAGTAAATTAGCCTTGACTATTAAATGTTTTAACTATTAGATTACATAAAAAGTTCATTTCAGCAGTCAACAACAACAACAACAAAAAAGAAAACATAAAAAAAAAAAATCATGCCTCCTGGAGCATGTTCCAGGAGGTTAGACTTCAATGTGAAAACATGAAGAATCTTTCACTCATTTCAGCACTCTCATAACCTTTGGCACCACAGTTTTTGGACTCACTAAAGCAAGCAATTCTCACTGAGCGTGTGAGCTCTTTAGGAGCTGTGAATGAAACGTGTTCCGCCGTACATTCTGAAGAAGAGCAGCAGCATGCACCAGAGCACTGACTGTGGCAGGTAGCTGAGTGCTCCATAGGAGCAGTGTGACCTCCTGCCCCAGGGACTTTTGACACCTCTGCGCAAGTTAAATCTCTTGGGGACCACTAGCAGCATAACTGCAGTGCTGCACACTGAGCTCAGTGCAAGTTGCAGGAGAACACAACCACTCCAGCATTATCTGCAGACTTCAAGAATCTCTTATTTCAGTTTACTCAAGTCATGCTTAGTTAAAAGCCACCAGCCCACAGAGATGTCCCCTTCCTGCAGCGCTTTCCAGGGGCTGTCTTGCAGATGGCCTTTAGGTGTATTGGTAGTGTCACCTCAAATGCTGGGCTCAGTCAATGGCTTGAACCAAATTAGACACTTAGCACTGACGCTGCAGAAATTGGAGAGAGCAATTAAAAGCAAAAGTCACATTTGCTGCAGGAGTTTAATGTCCTCAGTGACCATGCAAATGCAAGCTTTACATGCTGGGCTGTCAGAAGGACACCTACCTAGAGTTGGTAAGCACTCCCAAATTTTAGTCCTAATACCACCTACAGCTGCATCATTAGAACCATTCACAATGGAGACAACTGTCAGGACTCTAGTGAGCCTCCCTTCCAACTGCTGTGGATAGACCCCTTTGAATCTCTGCTGAGACAACATTTCAGAAACGATACTGACAGTTTTGAGTAGCCTTAAGAACACCCTAGAACACCCCATAACTTAGTGTAAATGCCAGAGGCTTCTGGAGAAGCCACATTAGCATATAACGTACCAAGCTCCACAGTACTCCTGGCCCATCGTCTGTTGAGGTTTGAGACACAGAGCATGAGGGCACATAGCTTATCATACAAGTTACATCACATGCAAATTCCCCTCCTGTTTGATTGTTTAAAATTACTAATGTCTCCATTTGTGACTATGCCCAAGACAAAGTGCAGTATTGCCTTATCAGAGCCCCTTGAAATAAGTTCTGCCCAGGACAGCACTTTTAAAATCCAGAATTGATTTCCCCGCACAGTCCTGTTATACCGGTTCTTTTTTCCTTCTGTATGCTTGCTGACTGATGCACTCTCATTCCTCAGCACCAATGTTGTGGCCATGTTTGGTATTTACATCTCTTTCCTGCTTGTTTTGCAGGTCACTACAACATCAACAATTCCCTCATCAAATTGTCTCCCAAGGGTATAACATAAAGTCAAAGACCTCCAACTGATGAGGGCAGACAGATTTGCTACAGATCTCGCAACCTACTGGCCACGTAAATCTACCAAGGAAGCAAAGAAAACTCATTTCAGAGAAGTCCAACTCTGGAAAACACACCACTTTCATGTGACATGGGAAACTACGTCAGACAACAGAGCGATCCTGCAGTGTCCCACTACATCACCTGGTCCAATTTGGCCAGTTATTGCCACAGGTTTACAGGAACTGGCTTAGAGATGGAAGTGTTACAGTACATTGCCTTGAAGGGGAGTGTGGGCTGATAATGCCCTGGAGCAGTGTATCAGAGGTACCTTTATCAGGTGATCTTTCAGACATTTACAAACAGTAATTAAGTACTGCACCACCCTTGTGATGTAGGGGTAATTTCTCACCCCCCATTTCACAAAGCAAGAAGCCAGAGCACACATGACCTGGAAAAAGAACCTTCTGCTCTCATATCCCAGACTGGGTCTTTAAGCACTCCTCTGTGTTTCTTTGCCATAGCCAGTACCCTAAACATACCCCCCCCAAGGAACACACTG
Organism: Numida meleagris; assembly: GCF_002078875.1. Classification (NCBI taxonomy): domain Eukaryota; kingdom Metazoa; phylum Chordata; class Aves; order Galliformes; family Numididae; genus Numida; species Numida meleagris. The sequence goes on along the minus strand of NC_034430.1, from coordinate 5,945,065 downwards.
AACACAAAGGGTCAAATCTGGGAACCACCGAACAAGAACAGTGAGGGTTGCTCACAGCAGTATGGCATCTTGGGGAGCCTAATGGATAAATCATGGCTATTCTCCCAGCTCCCGCTAGGGCTGGGAATTAGAGTTGGAAGGAGGCTTGTAAAACTCTCAAGTATTTCCTTCAAGTCAGAACTGCCATTCCCATGTATCTCATCCTACCCCTTTCAAAGGGATTAAAGCCATGGAAGGAAACTCCCTTCTCCAAAGCCCTCTGTTCCCTTTGTATACTTGTGAGAAGACAAATAAATCTGCCTATCAGCAAATCGTTCAAGTAAATTTATTGTCATCATGAAATGACTTTGCCTAGTCTTAGATTAAGATCAACAATAAATTCCTGACCACAAAGACACGAAAAAGGCCAGAGCTCTCCTTACTCAACAAGTGTATCTTCACTGCATCTCTCAGCAGATGTATGTTTTAACAAAGGGTTTGTAAAAGGATTGGGAAGCTGTAGGCTGAGAGGGAAGCAATGCCAAGTGGCATTTGAAAAGGACAGAGGGCTAGAGGAAAGGACAAATTAAATATGAGGAGTGAAGATTGCTGCTCTGTACCATCAGAAAACACAAAAACATTTCACACCCAACTGCTGGCATTAAAGCTTGCGGCCTCTCCTGTTTCAGTCATTGGGAGAGAATAAAAGGAACTCCCTGCTGGAGTCATCTGGCATTGCTGCTTTGGCTTTAGCACTATTTTGCTTTGGAGTAGCTGAGCAGCCAGGTCTCTGCAAAAGCTGGATCACTGACAAGCCTTTCCATTTTACCATAAATAAAGTGAGCTCACTGTGGCATTGCAATTGGACCCTTTTTTGCCCAGATAATTTCCCAGGGATTTTGGTTAAGGAGGATTAAGTATTGACCTCCTCAGGGTACCTGACAGAAACCACAGCTTTTGCTTCCAGACATAAATCTCTATCAGCCCGGGAAAAATTCCTTCAGTCTCTTCTCTCCTGGCAGACAGAAATTCTGCTTGACTCTCTCCACTCCAGCAATCCCACCTCATAGGCATCCTCCTTTGCCTAGGCCTGAGCAGTATGACCTTGTGGATTACCAGAGGGTCTCCGAAGTAAAACTGCTGAAGTGCTGCGTTTGTCTCAAACATGAGGTGATGGATCACAGATCACAGAAAAGAGATCACAGCAGATCACAGGAAGAATATCCTGTAAATCCTGGTAAAAATAAGGATTATTCTGAAGTACTTCTCACTACTAGAGATACCAAAACACAGGTGTGACTTAGCAGCACTATTGCCCACACAATAGGAAAGAAGCAAGAGCACGAAAGTTAGGAGAACCCACTTGCAAAGGCACACAGATGCCTGAAGATACACACCATTTCCAAAAGGCAGTAATAAATAGCACGTAGGTTCTTTTGAGAATTGAGGACAGCACATTTATGGTAAGCACCCAGCAGCTAAATCCTTACTAGATGAGAGCATAGCATTTCCTGTCACCTTTCAGTGGTCTGGTCTCATTCAAAGTCTGGACTAAACAGTCTTCATTGCACAACAGCGAAGTGACAGAATCCTTATGACCAGCTCTATATTCATCTTTCTGGTCCATATTTTACCATATTATTTTTAAAGGCAAGATTGAAAAAAGCAAGTTTTGCAAAGTAAAGGCTATTAAAATATCAGAGTGTCAGTGTGTTTGATAAACAGGTTCTAAGTTATAGTGCACGTGTAAAGCTATCATATAACTCTGACTCTTGGTGCAACAGACATTTCACCTGCAATGCTTTCCTGTTTGAATGGAAAAAAGGAGCACTTGGAGGAAGAGAGTAGGAAAAAAAAAAAATCATCTTAAACTTAAGAAAGCCTCCATGCCCAAGATGGAGAGCAACATGACATAGTGCCTCAGCATAATCACTTTGGTTATATCACCCTTCAGTTGTTCCGTCCTTGGCAGGCTTTGCCAGAATTTTCCTGATTTAAACCTGAGTAAAACGGAGAAGATACATGCTTGTAATTGGGAAATACATGGTGAAGAGGGAGGAGGGACCCACCCCCAGTGCAGCATGGTTAAACACGCCAGGCTGACTTAGATAATGTGTGCGGTTACAATTTTTCACCTGTCTGTCCAGCTGCCACCAGTCCAGCAGTACATAACAGTGGGAGTTGTTCCTCAGTGGCAAAGGGATGGCTCACACAAGGATGTGTGCCTGGATTTTATCCTTATGACATTGTTAGCATTGATTAAAAAAAAAAAAAAAAAGCAGACAGAGGGACAAATCCTCCTGCAGTTTGTGCTGAGCAGTTCTTTCCTATGTGGGTAGGGAGGTAGTCATTGGGCGGAGGCAGAACCCGGTTCAGCCTGGGCGGAACAGATCCCTCTGTGCCCATTCCATTGGCTAACTGTTCCAGGCACAAGTAACATTATTTTCAGTCGGACTCATATTTCTTGCCCTGTTGTTTTTTGTTTTTTTTTCCTAAGATTTTAAACTCCTTCTAGGAGGTTGAAGAAGGGCTGGAAAAGCAGTCGATAGCAATACTGCTATCATTTCTAGCAGGTGAGCTCACCCAACTGCAGAATTTGTACCAGCCACAGACAGCACAAGAACATGCCACTGCCATCAGTCTCTCCAGAACCCCTGCAGCAGCACAGAGTGCTATAATGGGCTTCACTGGAGCCACATTCACATCACAACCCAGACTTGCAAGGTACTGTGTCAACACGCCAACTCCCTGAGAGCTGTCCTGCTGACGAAGCAAGGACAAGATTCCCAGCCAGAGTAAGTCGGTCTGTCCCAGTTAAAGGTACAGAGCTAGGCCAGTTTATTCAAGCTGAAGATCTGGCCCAGAATTATTAAGGACAGTTATCAGGCTAATTAAAGAGGAAGGAAATGAACTACAGATAACTTCTGCAGATGATTATTTTCATCAGTGCTTCATGTCAAATTGATTAGAAACCCATGCAATACCATGTTAGCATATGGAAAGGACAAAGATAATCACAGACATAGTCATCCATGTAGTCTTCTCTCTGTTGTTAGAAACAAACAAACAAAACAAATCTCCTTTTCAGCCTGAAAAGTAGGGAAGTATGAAAAGTAGGGAAGAAGATTCCACTGGACCATAACTCCGGTCATGATTTTAGAGGTGACTTTAGCACTGGCCCACAGGAACACGTGGTACATACAAAACTATTCAGTACTAGATCACAAAGAGCAGAACTACAGGAAGGCTGAAATACTTCATAACATTTGGTGACTGATGTAAAGCATCATCTTTATTAAAGGCTGGTTATTCACCCGGCATTGATGCCTGGCCCAGTAGGAACCATTGTCTCCATGTTTCCAGGAAACTTGATGATTCCTCACACAAGAGTCACAGTCAAACTTACAATCAAGACAACCCTCAGCATATCAAAGCGAGTCCAAAGCCTGTGCACACCAAGTGTTAGCACCAAACTTCAGTTCTGTAGGGACACTGCAGCAGATAACAGAACATTCACACGGGTGGAGGGTTTTAGCACTCATCTCAGCAGTCGGAAAGTTTATACAAATCCAAGGAATTTGTCAGGATAAAGGTGAGAGAAGGGGTTGGAGGGAACCCCTCACTAACATCATTAAAAGCTTTCCACATTGTGAAACAGATGCAAACAGAGTTTCAGTTTCCTGTGTCATTGCTCACCTCTGATACCCAACAGCCAGGGCATTTCCGAGCATACTGTGTGGGTGTCCTAACAAAACACAGGATGCTGTTTTTCCCTTCACAGCAATGGAGAACCATGCCACACACTGAGATCCTCAGCTGCTTGTTTGATGACACAAGGAATGAATAAGCATGAATAAAGTACAAATGAGCAGGAGAGCCCTCCACCCAGCATGGTGGACACCAGAGCTCTTGCAAAATGTAGCTCACATATTGCCACATTTCTCTTTTTTTTAATGCATCTCTGCCACTGCAGGTGCTTATTCACCCAGAGCACTTGGGAAGTATTCTTTCATCTGTGAACAGAAGCGGGTCCCAGTGCTGCAAGCAGCAGAACCTGCACACCAGAGCCAAGTTCCTCAAACAGGACTGCTTTCAAACTCTGCAAAGCACATGCTAACTCACAGTAAGCAGTGCTATCCTCAGCCTGATAGTGCAGCAGCTGATTTGCGGTACATAGTGCTGTACATTGGAAGATGATCATTAGCTGCAGTTGACTTAAAAGCTTCTAATTTCCTTGATGTTGAATAATTGCTACAACTAATGGGAGTTGCAAAAAGCTCCTCTTGGTACTCTGATCTGATAAACTGAAAGAGAGGTGCTGCAGGCTGACCATGCCCATAAAAACGTTGCCCTTAGAAGGGAGTATTTTCTTATCAGGATCTAAATATATGAAAACAACAGTGCAGACAAATCCTACACTTCTGCTGTGCGCTCATTCAAGGGATGGACACTTGGGCTTGTCACACAGCATCAGGCTTTGGTGCACAACACCTGCACAGAGTGCACATCATACCTCCGTGGTGCAAGTTGCAGGCATGTCTGCACAGACACCCTCCACCACATATCCCAGTACATTTTACAAGCCTTTTTGTGCATTTCTGACTGAAATCAGCACCAACCAGCTGCTGACTGTCCAGAGCAGACACTGCTCCAGAGGAAGCTTCTCTCATTTATCAGTGTAGGGCCTTTGCAAAACACAAGTGGGTTCATACTTTCACACGACCTTTGTTCACTTAGAGGTGAACTGCTTTCTTCACTCGTATCTTAATCTTCAAAAGGAACTGGTGGGCTCCAGGCAAAGAGTCAAGAATGCTTTCACATATTTGGGAGCTCTGCTTTACGCAATCTCTACAGCAACTCACCTTTGCTGGAAGGGATACTGAGGCAGTCAGCAAAACACCCACCCTCCCTGTGATGGCAGGGGGCAGTGACTGTACTTGTTCTGACACTGGCATGAATCAAGCAGCCTTTCTCTGCACGCAGCACAGTTACCATGATTAAACACCTGACAAATTGAGGCTAACCTAGAACCTGCACCGGAAAAGTATGTGTATCTTTGCCACCTTCCCACAAAGTCTCAGAGGAAGTCATCTGAATAGTGCAGATGAGCTCAGCTCCTGTCTAGGCAGCTCTCACCCTGCAAAACTTAGGACAGTCTTGTAGCTAGCGTGAAGTGCACCCTTGTACAATCCAGCAAAACTTGTCATTGTGCTGGGAGCCCTGTTACCAGCAACACAGCTTTTGCTGTTTTTAATTAGAAGTAATATTACCGGAGTCCACAGAGTTAGACTTGCATGACCGTGGGGAGAATCATGTGGGTGACAGTGACTTTGTTTATACCAGCAGGGAGTTAACTCAGAAACTCAGATGTTTAGTGCAACTAATCTAGGGATTAGCTGTCAGCAAGAGCCCATGGCATTGCATACACACCAGGAAAAAAAATCCCCCAACAACTCAAACAACTAAAACCAACAAAGTTGTCTGCAGTCCTTCTAAATCCGTACTGCTCCCTCTGAAGGTGTGGAAAGCACTGTGTTTCCCCCCCTCCGAGTACCCTCTTGTCTCACATGCTCCCCTCCCACAAGCAGCAATAGACCTCTGCTCTTACCTCGTCTCACAGACTGGCAGGTTCCAATCCACCTACAGCAACGAGCCACGGGGGTGCCCAGCACAAGCAGTCATGCTGCAAAGGTCTTCCCAAGAGGAGCAGAGCCTGTCCCTCCCCCTGCTCCACGGGCTGGGATGCTGAGGGAGACCTGTTGGCTTTGCAGTCATCTGTTCCAAGTGTTGTGGGATTCTTGGTGTGTCTGGTTTTTTATGTTGATATTTTTTAACTCAAGCTGAAATTTGGCTGTAGCAGGACTGTAGGTAAGCATAGCCCTGCAGAACTGACACTGAATGAGAGAAGTCCTGCTGAAGATGGAGCTTGTGATATGAAGATGGAGGAGTGCAGAGTGCTGAGAGAGATCATAAGTGGCAGATAAGCCTTTGGACTTACCTGAATTTCATCTCAGAGGCCCTCCTCTTCACGATAACAACAGTTAAGTAATCCAAAATTCACCAGGCTGACACATTTCAACATCTCAAAACCCCCTTCCCCATGGGAATAGAGCTCCTCTCTCTTCTGCGATTGTAGGACTCACACTCCTTTTGCTTTGACACAAATTTTTTTGATGGGAAAAGCAGAGGATTAAACAGAAAAGGGAAGAAGAAAGTTCTCACTTTTCAGTCATTTAAGGATTAATGAGAAAATTGAGGCCTCCCCTTCCTGTTTTTGTTTTTTTTTTTAAACCTATGAGGCAGCTGCAGACCATTTTTAGCACAGGAGACCCAGATGTGGAGGCATAGTGCTTAGGAGGCAGCAGGTGTGAGGAGTTTGGGCAGCACAGCGCAGGTGGAGGAAGGTATGCAACTGCTACCCATAACACTGCCCTGCTCAGAGGATTGACACCGGGATGCTCATATGAGCAGAAGTAAAACAGGGCAATGCTTTTTTTTTTTTTTTTTTTTTTTTTTTTAACACTTGCTTAAAATTTCAGCAAACCTATGAAATGTAACCCCTTGGAGCTTTTCCCTCTCCATCAGAGGGATGTGTCCAGGACTGCTTGGTTTCCTCCACCTGCCTGCAGCACCACAGCAGTGTGTGAGCAGCCACCGACAGAACCAGGAGGGAGAGCAGAGCCTGTCTTGCAAAAGGGGAGGGAGGGTTCAGGAGGAATCCAGGTGCAGACCTGCATGTACCAAGGGAGCTGAGGCTGTTTAGAATGACAGACTTCTTGTGCTGTTAAAAAACACGTGGTGCAAAACCCACCTGGAGTCCTTTCTGTGCCTCTGAGGTCCTCTCCCTGCCCTGGCTCCTCTCCGGCCCTTCCTGACTCAGACCTCCAGAGCGGAGTTAAAATGGTTTGTGTTCTGTCTTTGAACCTTTATTACTATGGAATATCCAAAACAACAAAACCAACAACACAGTTACAAAAGGAATTCACGGAGAAATGTGAAGCAGCCTATGTTTGAAATGCTCTGTGTCACCGTACGGAGTCAAATATAAAACAATGTATATTTATACACATATCAAATATAAAAGGAACAAGACATCAGAAATGTATAAACGGGCTATGGAGGCCTTGGTGGTATTTACAGAGAGATGGTGGTGGAAGACAGGGGAGCAGGCAGTGTCCGTTCAACAGTGAGTTTTAAACATATCTGTGAAAGTCTCTGCGGACAGAGAAGCTCAGAGCTGGGATCAGCCCTACTGGAAATGGTTGGAGGCTTCTGTGGGACTGACGGGCTGAGAGAAAGTCAGAGCCCCCGGCTGGATCGGCTATGGGCTGAGGCAGATGGCGAGCAGAGACTGTCCTCACTGCTGCCCAGACCCAGCAGCCACACTGATGTAGCTGCACCTTCCCAGCTTGGAAACAGAAGGTTGGGCCCGTTTCCAAAAGGGAATAAAATAAAATAAAATACCAATAATAATCTCAATAGAGAGAAGTTCTGTGTTCACTTCAGTAACAGATCTTCTAGGCTGTCTCTGGCCCAGCGCTGTGAGGGCCCCCCCTGAGGTCAGTGTTTTCAAGTAGAGGCAATGAGGTGGGACACTGGGCTGAGCTCTCTTGGGTCAAACGTGCCGGCTGGTAAAGAAGTCCCAGTAAGTGCTGACTGTGGCTCCTTATAGCTCCTTGAGGATGACCTGGATCTTGTCCTCCGCTTCCACCATGTCCAGGAGAAAGGCCATGTGGTTGCTGTAGTGCTGGATGATGTTGTTGTCCATGTTGACCAGGATCCTACAGGACAAGGAGAGTAGCTGGATCAGACATGGTGTGTTGCAAAGCTCGAGGTGCAGCTTAACCTGGAGGGTTTGACAGCACCACATGCTCTAGGTCGCCACTCATAATCGCACCACAGACAAAGCCTCATGGCACAGGGCAGCCCACTCCATGCAAAGTTCATGTTAAAAATGGCCTCCGCTGCCCCATTACCAATCAGTTCTGTGTTACCACAGCACAGAGAAACTTCTGCTTCTCCCCTCCCCACCTTGCAGCTGCCTACAAGCCTCACTTTAGCTCTGGGAACAAATAGGTCCCATGGGAGATCAAGTCATAGTGACACCAAGTGAGCTGGAAGATCCCATCCAGGGAGCTTTAGGACCTTCTCATCTCAAGTAACCAGAAACTGAATGAAAAAGCAGAACTTTGGACCAATCCTCAGCTTCCCCAGGCCTCTGCTCCTCCGCGTTTTTATGTGGAGCACCACTCTGCGGGCTGTGCTAGCGAGAATGTAGGGCTGCATAATGCAGGACCTGTCATCAGCCTTTCTTTTCTACCTGTCTCTCCCCATGCTCAAACTTGGGATCAGAGCCAGCAACAATGAGTTCATCTCCCAGGCAGTCACTGGTGCTTGCAAAGCCTGATTGTATATCGCTTGCTCTGCAAGAAGGACTCTGGATTTAGCTTTATGGAAATAACTTGGGAATTTATGAGCCTTTCTCCTTCCAACAGCTGGAGGGAGAACTCGCTGTCAGAGAGGGGAATGACCCAGGAGGAGTTCTTCAGTCCAGAAAACATTTCTGAAAGTAGCACCTGGCCCTACATCAAGACTGCTGCCCTCCACAGAAGATTCAGCAGTTGGTCCTCTGCTCATGCAAGACAACACCACTCCTCTCAGCCACGTATGTGGTCCATATTGACCAGTCAAAAATAAAGATCACGTTGGAATGACTTGAGAAACCATTTCACATTTACTGCAAACCTCTGTCCACGCCCTGAGGAGCTGTGCTCGTCCCCCCAACAACACTTGACGGGTGTCCGTAGTGGGACCTGCACTGCTGCACTTGAGCTGCATGAAAGCCCCATGTGTGCAGGAGGGCCTGATCCACCTCCCAGAGTCAGCGTGGAGTTTCCTGCTGACCTCCTTGGTCTGGGGATGGGATGGGGAAGCTGGGAATCGGCACTCCTCTTTTAGAGCTCCCGGTCATCTACTGGGGCTTTTACTTAACGGGTATGATCTCTCTCTGAGGCAAGGACGCTCAGGTGTTCAGTTTGAAGAGGCAAAGATTTATGCATCTCTGATGACAGTAAGATAAGTGCTCTAAAACCTCAGCCTTTCAGACGGAGACACAAGGGGTCACCCGTTAAACTCCCAAAACATTCCTCCTTTGTCCATCTGCCTTTCCCTGGGAGCCTTTACACTCCATACAAATATAATACAAACAACCACTATCCCAAACCTTTAAAGCCCCAAAACATTTGAGTTTTATATGTTCCAAATACCGCAGACCTCACATGGCTTTCCTTTTTATTATCTTGTTAAAATCCTATTTCAGCCTATGGCAGTGTACCAAAGAGAATGGGGTTGTAGAGGCACAGCATAAAAGCAGATGAGAGATTAGCTTACCCTCTTTTGCATTTTTTGTAGACTTTATAAATGCTTTCTTCAGGCAGCCCGTATTTTTCTGAAATCTGTAAGTGAAAACACAGCAATTCTTGGTACTTGTAAAATGAAATTCCTACGATAAACATCAAAGATAACACTGAGCCAAAGGTATTTGGCAGCAAAGGATTCCCCCTCCTTTTTACTCAAGAAAAAAAGGCCGAAGCAATGATTTGAACAGGACAATTTGAACATGGTTCTGTCTGGTGCTGGGCTGATGGGAGCCATGTAGTTTTCTCACAAGTGTTTTCAGTAGTGGCTTTTGACCCTCTGTGGTAAGGTATGAGGGAGGGAAAAGATGGCAAAGAATCTTCTGAATCCTCTGAGTCGTCTGCGCTGACAATTTTCAGACTCTATTTTTAAAAGTTTGTAAAAACCAACAAAGCCTGAAGTGCTATCGTAAAGCTGTCCCCAGTCCAGGAGTTTATTGTTTGTTTTCTTCCTAGTAATCCCCAGAGAGAGGCAGGTTATCAGGGATGCTGCTGATGGTCATCGCAGAAATACGGCTGTGTGCTCCCCAAATACCGTGCAGGGAATTCCAGAACAAGGCCAGGGCTGCCTTCACATTGCACATACATGGCCAGAGCATGGGAAGGGAGTTTTACAATAGAATTTGCTGTCACAAGATGAGACTTACATGATGCTCTGAACAGAACATAGAACTGCAGAATCATTGAGTTGGAGGGGACCCATAGAGGCCATCTGGTCCTACTCCCTGCAATTAACAGGGGCACCCCCAGCTCCATCAGTGCTCAGAGCCTCATCCACCTTGCCATACGGTGTGTTTTTCCTCTCTGTGGCACACCGCATAACAAGGATCTGTGGGTAGACTTCACTTGTCCTCACAATTTCCATTTCCATTCTCAAAAGAAAGCAAACACGAGATATAAACAGCCTTACATCCACTTTCCTATATGCCAAGTGCCAGCACCCTATGATCTGCGGTTTGTTCATATGCCACCATTTTTGGGAAACACTCACAGCCGTTCTGAGGCCCTGGAGATCCGGTGTCTTCAACATGAGAGCATCAAACACTTCCTCTGACTCCCTCCTCACGTACAACAGCACTGAAACAGATAAAGCACGGCACTGAGTCAAGGCTCTTCACAGAGTGATGTGGCCTCACATGCTTCATGATCCAGAGCTACTTTAGTCCAAAGAAACACCACATCCAAGAAGAGTTCCCACCCGAAGGGTTACCTCTCTGTGGATCTTCTTCCTTGGTTTGCTTCGGAGGTACTGGGTCAAACTCATCTGTGAATGAGGCCCCACTTCGCTTTAGGGGCAGCCTGAGAGAGAGGAACACAGTGCTCACAGAACAATAGCAGCAAACAAAACAATGGTAGCAGTTCAACTTTTGATTGAACAACCGATTATCCCAACAAACATCCAGCAATTAAAAATCAGTTCTGTAATTACAGCCACAGATTATCTCAGGATCTGCAGCTTCCTGCCTAACGCATACAAGGACGTCAGTGAATGCAGGCAGTGGTTTTGGTACCACATAATTAAAAAAGCGTCTTCTACCTCCATGTCCTCATTACTCTGTTGGTATCACCAGACAGTGGATCGACCCAAGGGGTAAATCCCTGCTTCTCCCCACACTAAGCTCATTAAAAGTGTGATTTCTACTTCATTCCAGTTTCTTTTATAGCAGTGAAAGGGTGATGTGAACACTTCAGTGATCATTCTGTGATCATTTTTTTTTTGCTTCTTTTTAAATTTGGTCTCAGTAAGAGCAGTGGCCAGACTCCTGGCGGAGGGGCTCACTGACAGGGAGGAAATTGGTGTCCTCTTAGTACCTTCTAAGCCAAACTTTAACACATACTTTGACACTCAAGGGCTTCGGGGAGACACTGTGCTGTTATTTTACACCTACAGATATGTACTAGAGATACTAATCCACCATAATATGCCCAAAGAAATAGAACAGCTGATGGATGGAAAATACAAACTGCTGCATTCTTACCTGTTTGCAGAGTTGGGAACAGCAGGAGGAAGAGCCTTGAAACAGAAAGGAAACATTGATCATTTCGTTTGTGGTGTTGGAAAACAATGAAGCTGGTGGGGAACACAGGGGCATGTTCTTAATGTGATTCCCCTTCTCCCAGTCCATCCATTTTTCCTTGAGAACGCTATTAAACATATAGATGGGCATCTTGGATTAAATGAAAACTGACATAAAGAACTCTCTAGATTCCCCTCCTCTGCCTAGAAGAGACCCGAACACATATCTAACTACACCAACAAGCAGCTCAAATTCCATAACCTGCTTGGGATCGAGGACAAACTGTTCCTCAGCGAGGTCTTTGGTTGCACACTAGATTCTTCCAGTACCTGTTTTTGCTATGATGCATCAGTACAGCAGCCACTACAGTGCTGTCACAGGTGGCTTTTCTCCCTTTTTTTGACAAACTGAGACAGCTGTTTCATGAGGAAATGGTGATGAGCTCTGGAGGAGGCTGTGTCTAGGATGTCTCAGGCTCAAGGGCAGATAGAAGGGCAGAGGAGCAGTGAGAGATGTCTCCTGCACGGGGACATATGTGGCTATATTTTTCTACAGTTTACTTTCTGCCAATATTTCTCCCGCAAGTCTCGTCCTCTGTGGCTCCAGATGATATGTGTAAACCACAGGAATATCTACAAGGAACCTGGAAAGGTTCTGCCCATCACTGCTGCATGTCATCTAAGCCACTCCCAACAGCTGCATCTTCAAGTTCACATTTTCACAGAAGAGCTGTGGTTTGGTTTTCTTTTTTTACATAATACAAGTCATGTGGGGGGTCTGATCAGGCTGGAAATGGTGGAGGTGATGAGAGCAACAGGTTGGCTGTTTTTTAAAGGGACTTACCGTGCCACATCTCTGCTGGTTTGAAAAATGGAGGTTGGGGATGAACAGGACTGGCTTGGTTTCGAGGTCAGTCTCTGGCCTCAGGAATGTGATTTCATTCCCTCTGAAGCCAGAGAGCAAACAGCCTTTCAGACCTACAGATGGAAAGTACAGTTCACTTCAGTCCAGACATTTAAGAGGTGACTACAGGCAGAGTAGGGAAGTGCCTGCCCAGCATCTCGCAACAGAAATACTAGAAAATGGATGGATCCCAACAGACCCAGGTCTTCAGGGCCTGCCCACTACCATCTCCTCCAGAATGGCTCCCTTCCATGACCCCATGGCAATTCAGAAGGGTTGGTTAGTATCAATAATGGGCTGTGAGAGTCTTGGCAGGAGGAGACCTGAATGACAAGTTGTTTCTGAATGGGGCTGATTTCAACAGGCATGGCAATAATCAGAGCCACATCTCATGGAAGTTAACAGAGAGGCCGCCACGGATCAGGTGACAAACATCACACTAACCATTGTTATTGGAGTCCAGGCATTTTCCTTTCCTTCTGAACTGTTTCCGTTCATCATCTCTCATTTTCCTTTCTGCTCCCTGTGGGAAACATGAGGCAAAAATCAGGGCACTGATAGTTTTAATGTAACACTGGCAGTAGAGGGTTTACTGACAAGAACATGAAGGTGAATCACAGAATGGCTGAGGCCATTCAGTTCCAAGCCTTGCCATGGGCTGGGTGCTCCCACCAACTCAGGTTGCCAGGGCCCCATCCCACCTGGCCTTGAGCACCTCCAGGGATGGGGGCACCCACAGCTCTGGGCAGCAGTGTCAGTGCCTCATCACCCTAAGGGCAGCCTTTATTAAAAATGATCACCTCAGAGACCTCCTAAAGGCCATCCAGAAAGAGGAGAGAACTGAACTTTCTCATCTTTGTAATCATTAAAAAAAAAAAAAAAAAAAAAACCCACAACTTTTTAGAAATGAAAAATGAGGACAAAAATAGCTGTGAGAAACACTTCCATAGGAAGATGTCTGAGGCTGAGGAAGAACCTCAGAGGAGATTCTCATCTCTTCTACTATTTAAAAACATGTCAGAATTGGAGAATTAATTACAAGGTACAATCCCACATAGGCCTGAAATAGAGAAAACTTTCTTAAGTCTCTGTTCTGTAAAGGTCTTGGTGGTACAAGACACATCGTGGCTGCCCTGTCTTGCTCAACCAAGTGTGCTGAGCTGCCAGTGCCCCTCCGCACTGCCTGCTGCACTGCTTGGCCTCTCACAACCTCTCTGTTTCACCTCCTGGAGTTTAACGTTTCTCTCAGCCAAGCTGGTGGAAGAGCAGTGTTGTACCTTATCACAGAATATCTTGATCTGGCAGACAGCACGGTGTACCAGCTGGCTGGTCCCACTGCCATAGTCGTAAGTGTCGATCTGGAGGTTCAGCGGGACACCTTTCACTCCTTTCTGTGAGGAGAAGTCGGTGCTCAGGCAATTCACCCCAATAAACACCTGCAAATAGGAACAGAATTGGCTACAGCTTGTTGGCACTGAAAACATCCTCAAACATCCATCAGAAGTTTGATGGAACAAAAGGAGCTCACGAGACAAACCTCAATGTTCCCAGCCTTCGCTGTGCATGTGGGCTATGGTTCCCCACCTTAGCACAGTTGTGGGTCATTTCTAACTACATGCTCCCCCATCACCCACAGCAGCTCTCCAGGGGAAAGAGTTTTGAACGGACAGCTCATCCTTTATCACACCGCGCTGTTATGTCCCCAGTTGTCTCCTGCTCTCTGTTACCACTTGAGCCATCCACTCCCCTCAGTTTACGGAATCATAGAATCCGTAGAGTTGGAAGGGATCTCTGAAGGCCACCTAGTCCAAATTCCCTGCAATGAACAGGGACACCACAGCTAGATCAGGTCGCCCAGGGCCTTATCCAGCCTTGCCTTGAAAGTCTCCAGGGACGGGGCATCAACCACATCACTAGACAACCTGTTCCAGTGCCTCACCACCCTCACTGTAAAAGGTTTTTTCCTTATATCTAACCTAAATCTACCCTCTTTGAGCTAGAAACCATTTCCCCTTGTTCTATCAGCACAGACCCTGCTAAAAAGTCTGTCCCCTTCCTTCAGACCAGAAGCAAACTCTGTCCGGGGACGTTCTTGCTGATATTTCTGCTCTTTCAGCTGAACAAGTGACCTTCAGACAGCAATGCCCTGGAGGAAGGGAGAAGGTCTAGGCTTCATCTTTCAAGAATCACAAATCACTGTTGTTTGCCAAACAAATGTTCCTCCTCTGCTGGTCTCCTTGGTCACTAGTATGGAATCAGTTACCTCCAGTGGGAACTTATGAAGAAAAGCTGTACACAGGTAATCCACATTATATCTCCAAATTACCAACTCACTTGCGTGACCCTGAAATTTCCCCTGAACTCCTTGGGAACAGATTTGCAGCTGCTGAAGCTCACACAGCTCCCTCCACAGGGCTTTGGCTGAGGATTTCAGCCTTGAAATCTAGCATCAGATCTACTCAATATCTACAGACAGAAAAGAAACCACTTCTCTGTAGTGTGAAGTTTAGTTGCAAGAACAGAAGTAACAGGTAGCTCTGAGGACCCAGACACCAGCCCCCCCACACACAGTGGCTCCCAGCGCAGCTCTCTGAAGTCTCACCCCTACTAGCCCCAGGCCAGTACGTGTACAGAGTTTCTGCTAAGAGTTAAATCCAGTTTTGCTGAGGTGCCCCTGAGGGCTTGCCACATACCTGACATATTTCCATTTCTGACAACTTTGCCTTGAAGACATTTGTTAACCTCTTGGGTTGTAAAAGACTAAGGTCGCCTTTGGGCTAAAAGAAGGGCTTAATGAGATTCCAAAGCAAACCAGAGTTTTCCCAAGCTACCAGTTTCAGGGAGACAGAATTTATGCTTTTCTTTTTTTTTTTTTCTTAGCTCTTTCATCTTTTTTTTTAATATGCTTCTTTCAATCTGCACTGGAAAGCAAAGCATTAACAAGAGACAAAGAGATGCAGAAGAGACAGCAGAGCTCTTTCTCTTTGTAGGACAGATGTTGATATAAGCTTTGCAGATTTTAAGGTTAAAAGGGATCTTGTGACCTGCTCGGCTCCCTTCCACATCACACAACTCAGAAAAGGGTGGTCAGTCACTTCTGCATCAAAACTCTGCCTTGAAAGGAAGGTCCTTGTTCCCTGAGCTGCAGTTTATTTAAATAGGCTTCACCCATATGTGAGTAGAGCCCTGATCACTGCCTGCTGCAAAGGGCTTTATTCAGAGTTATCCATAAGCAGCAAAAAAAACATCACTGAGCCAGTCTCAGGTGTAGCCAGAATGTTTACTAGCTAACAGCAATGCTTAAACACACAGAGAAGCACTGTGTCCTTCCCTGCTGTCCTAGCAGATAAACGCTACCTGGGGCCGCTGGCATAATGTTGTTTGGATTTGAAACTCTGTCTTTCACTTGAGAACGAGAGAGTGGATGGTCATGGCTGTGCTGTTAGAAAGGCCTAGGGTTTCCCATTTCCCCTCCATAAGCAGATTGTACCTTTGCTTCTTCGTGGATGTTCCACACAAAGGACAGCGCATTGTAGGCTAACTCCTCGATGTTCTGAACTGTGTTGAAATTTTCTTTACAGTCAGCTGAAATGCAATGAAGAAGCAGCTTATACCCTGCCTGCAGAACTGTTTGCATTCCCTGGGCTTTCCACACCCCGAAAGTCTTCCTCTCACTGGCTGACCACTGCTTAAACCTTAGCATGTATCCGTAAGGCCAGAAATGACCCAACGTCCTGGCTGGCGACTGCTATTTGTGCAGTGATTTTATACAAAGTCAACGTTCATTGGTTCTAAATTTGAACGACCACGTGTCTTGCTCTGAGCCATGTTGTGCTCAGCAAGGTGCTACCCCTACCCCTAACCCTAACCCTACCCCAGCCTTTGGCCCAGCACAACGTGCTATAAACCCTGTGTGCCAGCAGTGGAGAAGGACAAGCAGTACCAAAGCCTTTCCTAACTCAGACTCCCAGACTCCAAGAGGCCAAAGGTCACATCTCTAAGAGCCACAAGAGTTCAGCAGTTTTTGCTCCTCAGACTGAGGCTCTTCTCTGATGTATTTTGGGCTCCTTGTGCACATCCCAACACCTGGCAAACAACAGCTTAAATCCTGGAGGACAGTTCATCAGACAGAAAGGATCTGAAGCCAGCAGATCAGCCTACTCCCCACTGCTTCCCCACAGGCCAGAGTTTTGAGCTGCAGCAGTGTTATTGTGTATTGGAAATGCAGTAAACTGGCGCTAGAAGCTGTCAACCCAACCCAGCCGTCACAGCCATGCTCATACCAACGTCAATGACTCTCTGCTTGGCTGTGGGCTGGCGAGAATGCCAGTGCTTCCAGAACTTGAGCTGCTCTGTCGGAATCTTCTCGTTGTCAAAAACAATCATCACAACACTCTGTAACACAGTGAGAATATTCCGCATCAGTACAAAGAGCAGGCTCATGCAGAGTGCCCTCACTGCCCTTTCCATCCGATGCATCCACAGGCAGGACAAGGGCAGCTTAATTTCATCATTAATGTTACACTGTTGGGGAAACTAAGGCAGATAGGGAAGGGACTTGACCACAGTTATGCAGACACGCAGACACAGAGCCAGAAGCAGCACCAAGGTGCCCTATACGTCCCCTACTTGCATCGTCCATGTGTTTCCACTGACTCCAAGGCATCCTGCACTGGGGAGTTGTTAGCAGTGCTGCAGTAAGAATTAGGCTGTGACATTCTAAAAGGTCTTTCTGGAGACATTCTCAGTTTCAGGAATCCTGTAAGCTTTGAGTTGTCCAAAGTCTAGCTCCAGGATATCCCTCAGGGTTGGAGGACTACGTTTCTTTGGTGGGAGCTCAAGCTTAGCCATAGCCTTGGGGGTGACTGAGGCCTGGCCACACACACCAGAAGCAAGACAGAGCACTGCCCTCCAGCACTGGTCTTCCCACCAAGCCCCTCAGCCAGCCACCAACTGGGGAGGCATTTTGTGCATCCCAAACCTGACTGCAAAAGGTTTCAGCTGGCAGGTTACATGAAGGCTGTTGCTGTGCATCAGAGGATTAGCTTGCTATGAGTGAATCCAACCCATTCATTGCTTTAAGTCAACCTGAGCCACAAAGCCATTACTCTTCATGTTCAGCTCCTTTCCCAGGCCAGTACAATTGCTGGATGTCTGATTATAGCATGTGTCAGCAAAATTGTCAGCTTGTCTCTTACCTTCACTTTATTTGAGGACAAGTGTAAACATTTGCTGTCTCCAGCTGTCCGCAGCGTGATGGGGTAGAACTGTCCTTTGTTGAGGTAGGCCATGGGAGAGTCCCCAGATTTTATGTGAATGGCTTTGGGCGACCCCAGAGTGTATTCAAAGTCACTTGTATTGAACAAAGAGAGAAGGATGAGAATGATGAGTAAGCACACACTGCTGTTTCACTTCAAAACTAAAACAAGGCATGCCTCCATCCTTACAGGTGACAGGCACTGGACACATAAGTCTCTTATTATTCCCATCTCACCTTGAATCACAGAATCATTAGAGTTGGAAGGGACCTGTAAAGGTCATCTAGTCCAACTCCCTTGCCATGAACATTTACCAACAGCTGTGGCCAAGCACCTTGCAGCACAGCACACGCTGACCCTCCCAACACACCAAGGAACAGCACTTCTCCAATAGCCACATTTTACCCTTTGTTATTGTTTATGGCTTCAGAAAAGAAAAACACCATACATTGCTTTGACCCACCTTTTTCTGTGGATGGCTACAGAAACAGTGCACAATCAAAAGCCTGAACCCAAACAAACCAAAACAGGCACTTCCAATGAGACTTTTAAAACATCCTAAACGCAGATTCCTGTCTCCAAATTCACACCCGTAAATTGATAACCCATGAGGACTGTTTCCTAATGGGTCCTGTAGAAACAGGAGGACCTGCAGGGCAAGGATATCTCCTATTCCTGTGTAGTCATCCACTTTTTTTCCTGCCCTGCTTCCCAGTGATGCCATCTCTGAAGACAGACTTGGCAGCTTCTCTTCTCTAGAGCCAGGAATGCTAGAGAACCTCAGTGCAGGGATAGGCAGCAAGCAGAAAGCCTCTGGCTCATAAATGCGAGCTGCTGTCTGTGGTAAAACCCCCACAGCTGATAGCTGAGTCACAGAGTCAGCTAACTCAGGAGGCAAATGAAAGGTGGGAGATGGGATAATGCCCACTTGGAGGTTTGGTGCAATATCGAGAGCAGGAAAGCTCTCCCTGAGAGAGGGACAGGAAACAAGGTGAAATCTCTGATGTTTTAGGAATGAGAGGCAGTAACTTTACAACAAAAGCCTTCCAACCCTAATCCCTACTTCAAACCCCGAACACTAAAATTCGTAACTTCTCTGTGTCTAAAAAATCAGAGAAGAGAAACTTGCGTCTGAGATACAACCTGTCTGCAAAGGCATGAGATCTTGGTGTTTGCCATGGCCGCTGCTAAGGCCCGTACTGGGGCAGGGAGAGGGCTGCAGCCATTCCCCAGGAATGGTACACAGCCAAAAGCCCTGGGAACACAGAGAGCGTGGACTGGCAAGTTACCTCTTAACACCGTCCGTAGGATAACTCTCGGGGCAGGGCAGCTCTGGCTGGGGCTTGAGGATATCACTGAAGAGTAGTGACTATGGAAAAGTGGAAACAAAACGGTCATATTTAGAATCTTTCATTGTTTTGTCCATTCACCTTCTCCCACTCAGTACAACAGAGGCCTCATTTCAAAGCCTTCTAAAACTAATGTAAAACCCCTGGTAATTCAGTGGGAATGCCATCAAGCTTCTAATGCACAAGCAAAGCTCCCCCTGACTCCAGCACGAGGAAATCCTGAATTATAGACATACTTGTGCCGGTACCCCAGCACTGCCAGCATGCAACAGGCTGCAGCTCTGACCTCCTGGGGATCCTCTTTGAAAGTGCTGTCTGGCTGCCACCTCTGCTGCGGTGTGGCCACAGGGATGGTCTCGAAGAGGGAGTTCAATGAGTTGTTGTCATACACGTCCCCTGGAGGGACCATGTAGGTATCTGGGGTGGCATCCAGCTTGCTGGTTCCTGGTGGAAGTATGGCTGGCTTGTGAGGACTAGGGATACTTTCAAGACTTAAGCCATTCTTCTTCTGTGGTTCACAGTATTCTTGGGCCATGGAAGTGTTTTCAGACAAGAGCTTCATGAGATGGGCTGAGCCGTCAAAGGATGCGATCTCCGAGTCATACTCCATTCCGTGGCAGTGCCTGGTGGAGAAAGGGGCCCGTCTCAAACTAGGGAAGAGGGTGGACTACCCCAGCAAGTTGTCACAGCAAGGTGCAGATGTCCTGGTGCACAGCTGAGGAGCAAGCTGCACAGTCTGGCTGCTGGGTGATCTTGAGCCAGCTATGTACATCTGCTTAGTATGGGAATCTGACAGGGCCGAGGGTGATCTCCAGGAAGAGGAACTGAACTCATAGTGGTGAATGAGCCATTAATTTTGTAGTTAATTATCTGAAAACCTCAAAGGACAGACGGGATTCACTGGAAGAGAATCCTGGGAGACTGCAAGCGGTCGGAAAAGAAACCCTTATGAGCCTGGTGGAGAGGATTTCACCATTACCTTCTCTCTGCCAGTCCTATCCAATTGGCACAACATAGGAAATAAAGACAAATTCTTCAGATACTGCAAATCAGTGCAACTCTTTCTGAACATAGTGAGACAGATCCTCAGTTGTGTAAATGGGTGTAGCTCAACGTATACCTGCTTGGGATTTGGCCTAAAGAATTTTAATGTATGTCTCAGGGTTAATAACCTCCACTGTTGCTGGTAATAACACTGTGCTCTGATGTTTATTTTATGCAAATGAGGAGACCCATCATGCATGCAAGCAGCTGCAGGAGAATGAGACAGCTAGAGAGAGCAAAAATGAAGCTCACCTCTTTCCTAGCTCATTACGTCCCATCATACCCGATGTAAGAATCCTCTTCTCCTTTGGGACCTAGAACAAGGCAGAACAAAGAGTTAGTTTGTTGTTAGATTTTATTCATGGAAAGCAGAGGCAAATTTCACCCTGTCTGCATGGCACAGACAAAAAAAACAGGCGAATAATAAACACTGGGCAAGGATGCAGGAGACCTGGGCCCTCCTGCTGGTTCTGCCACAGATTGCCAAGGTAACCTGAGGCAACCCACCACATTGTGTTCTCGGAACAACTCTGAAAAGCACCCAGGTGAACGGGAACATCAGTTTGTTGGTTCCACTCTGGTCTAAATCCTATCTGCATTTCATGCAGCCCCATCCTAAAGCAGCGCTGGGAGAGAGAAAGCTGGAGAGTCTGCAAGGCACCTGGCTGTTGCAGCTTTGTGTCTCATAAAGCATCCCCACTTCTTGTCAGAAAGCTGTTACATAGAAAGAACCCCAGCCTGAGACCCAAGACACTCGTGTTCAATTTTTCACCCTGTTCTGGCTTCATTATGCAGAATGAGATCAGTTTACATCCGTGTACTGGGGACAACAGTGGCCCTCTATGGCTGGGGATTTCCAAAGGATCATTGCACAACTGACACAGAGAGCTCAGGGGGTGGGTACCCCCTTGGGGCGCTCAGCATGTTTTACCTTCACACTTGTCCTGTGAGACTGACTCCCCTAGGACACCCAGCCCCAATAGGAACGTACCATGTAGTAGTCATAGAGGAGGCTCAGGGCAGCCACACTATCATCGTCTCCATTCACTCTCATCATGGCCTTAGTGGCTGCGGTCAGGGGGTTCTCCAGGTAGGTTTTCCAGGCTTCATCTTCATTGGTGTAGGAGAACTTCTGGAAGTTCATGGTGTCATTCTTCATCAGACGCACAGATCTAAAACTGAACCGGACAGAAGGAGCAGAGGATGAAGGATATGGATTTTTCACAGTAATTTCCATGCCACCCAGCGGGATGCATTGAAGGGCTTCTGAAAGGCACTGCTGCAATGGAGGCGGGCTGCCTTCCTAGTGCTCAGCTCCCAGTCAGGCCCCCAAAACCAAGGACCTCAAAATCAGGCCAGGGTCATGCTGGCGGCTGCGTAGAGGGGCAGAATTTTCTCAGTCATTTGTAGGTGATTTATCTTCGAGGGAAGCAGACGGGCCAACCTCAGCACACTCCCTTCCCCTGCGAAGTACCTGCCAGAGCTGAGGCTCGTGAGACTATGTGTGCTGAGAAGCAATGCACCAAAATACTGTCCCGCCTGTTCACTTCTGGCACTCTCTCCAGGTCTCTCCAGCTGATGTTACCAAGCTGCCAAACACATAATTATCCAAACATTGGTCACCTTTCCTTCTCCTCCAGCATATCCTACATGCGCACCCCCTGTGGCTCCACACTGCGGGCTCACCCCACTCCGAGGGGATGAGTCAGTGGCTGCATGCTGTCACATCCATGCGGATGTGCTGTTGCTGCAACAGCTCATGGTATTTCTCATAAGCAAACATGAGCTCTGTGGCCAAAAATGATTTTTTTTTTCTCAGCAAATGGAAGGTTTCAGGAAGGGCAGACTAGTTTTTGTTAATGCAAGAGGTGTAAGAAAGATCCCTTTCAATGTCTGAAGCTGCCAAGAGCAGAACACATTCAATTGCTGAATTTTTTATGGAAAGGAAAAGAAAATGCAAAGGAATTCAGATGATAAATGCTGCATTTGAATGGCTTTTTTAATAAGGAAAAAGGCGTTTCCATTGTTTCCATAAAATCCCCATATGCTCGCAGTAAGTCCCGGGCTTTTAAGTGAACCATTTGGGGAAAGATAATTCATCCTGGAATGAATCTAATGTTCTGAAGGTTCTGGTCACAGCCAGACATGGCCTGTCGGGTCAGTCTGGTGATGCTCCCAGCTCAGGAGCTCTCCTCAGCGAAGCACAGTGGTGGCTACCTGGTGGGAAACTACAGTGGTGGGAACCTACACTGGTTCCCACCTCTCCCAGAGCAGCACACATGAGGCCAACAGTTGTCCCCACTGTCCTTGCACAGGAAAGGACCGGCTACGGGTGCTGCTAATGGCCCGGCACCCAGTTCCCACCAGTGTCAGTGCCCCCGTGGAGGTATGGCAGCAGCTCCTGGTTACGGGCAGCCCTCCAGCTCCCCATCCACTGTTGTAAGGACATGCTGAGCTCACTCCTCTTCCTCATGCGCCGGGACAAGGCACCAGCAGCAGTTTCACCCTGTGTATGAAATCTCACCAGGTGCTCTGTGAGTTTCGTTGTCTTTAGCATTTCTCACACAGCCCTCCCTCCCTGTCAGTTCTGCTGCCATCTCCAAGGCGAGCAATAGGCATGACTCAGATTTCACCGTGTTGGTTTGGCGATAGGCGGACGGTCCTGTCTGGGCAGGACTGCTCACCCGCTCCCAATCCAAACTTCTCAAGGAAGAATAGGCAGCAACAACACTCACTCTCAGGGTGAGACGCAGCTCCTGTTGCTGGTAATCAACACAGATAAACACACCATGGGAGGATGTACCAACAAAGCACCCAGAAGCTTAAAAAAAGAACAGATATCACAAGGAAAAGTGCTTCAGAGCGTTGTTCTCTCTCACCTAAGCACTTAACCAGGACACTCCCAGTTGTGCAGATCCATGAGCCACCGTGAGCTCTTGATCACCTTCCCACACCCTGGGGGAGATGTAGATGGGGCAGAGGGAGATGGGGCAGGGGCTGAAGATCTTAACCACTTAGAGCTGTGTCCAGTTTATGAAGAATTAAGTTTGACAGGTGCCCCAGGAGCCTACATCTTGTGTTCACACGTGGCTCTGGCTTTCCTGGCCAGCCCAGCCTTGATGCCCAGCACTGCCCCATCACTGCCTGCCCCAGCACAGGCTCCATCCCACCTTTTCCCAAGCACTCTGCTCTGACCTGAAGGCCAACAAAGTGAGCCCAAACCTGCAGAAAGAGGGAGATTTGAGGAGATAAGCAGATATGACAACAGGTTTGAGGCACCTCTTTGGCACCAGGTGCATCTCAATGCCACATCTGTTCTAACCCCACCTCCAACCCAGCATTAGCAATTTCTGTGAAGTAGAGATGCCGGAAAGAGACATCCAAATCCAGATCAAAAAACATATGAACTTTACTTTCATCACTCCCAGTGGTGCCTCTTCCATGTGGTTATACCGAGTTTGTCCACAGCAAACTGTCTGCTCTGTCGGGCAAAACAATCTTTCCTTTGCAGGCAGTCGCTGTGGTGCAGAGGCTCAGACAAAGCGGGGATTGGTCAGTGGAACACAAACTCATAGGGCCAGAGCTCTCCCTTCTCGGGAGCCTTGGGGTCATGTGCAAAGCAGATTTGGGAAGGGAGCAGTCTGTTTGTTTCCAAACGTCTCCGAGTTTGACACAAGGTGATACCAGCCCCTTTTCCCTGCTCCATCCTACTCCATCTCTGTTTTCCCAGTTTATCTGCCCAGCCCACCATAACAGAGGCCTCCTGATTATGAATAAACACTCAGGGCCATGCTGAAACAGGAGAATGTACCCAGAGGGCCTGGGTGGGGAGATCAGCCCTGCAGGAAAGAAGCACTCATACTCCTTTTGCCTTTTGTCGGTTTCAGTGGGAGGTTTGCCGGCCTTTAAGCTTTATGTTGCTTGTCTTTGTTCTCTCCCCTCCAATTGCAACCTAAACACCAGCCATGCCAGATGCTCTGCAGAAACATCAAATTGTCAAAGGAACACGGAGTGCATGGCAATCAGCAGCAAAATTCAGAGCAGCTCAGCAGAGCCCCTGGCTCACAGCACTGCAGAGATATTGCTGGTTCTTAGCCCTGGTTTGGTGCATTGCGCTCACCTCCCTTCTGGAATAGCCTCAATGTTCCCCAGGGCCTCCTATGAGCACATGGGAACAGACCAACACCGCACTTGAGGGGCAAAAAAAGCAGTGCTTGGCATAATTGCTATCTCAGGGCAGAAGTTTTACCCATACCTCAGGCCCTCCTGCAAAGGAAGGACAGCATCCCCGTGTCTAAACCCAAACTTTTGAGCAACATTCTAATTTTTACCCTATCTTTGACAGTTCAGTAAATAAACACATCTGAAAACACAGCAACAGTACAGCTATCTGTAAGCGCACGGCTTCAGCCAGGCACAGAAGAGGCAGAACCAGAAAAAAAAAAGCCCAGAAACACCCAAACTGATGGCGAGGAATGCCGCCCAGATGCTGTGCACAGCAGTGCTGGTCCTGAGGTGCCAGAGCTTCAGGAGAGCTCTGTTCTCAGTGTCCAGACTTCTGCAGCCACAGGTGCACGTGTTCGCTGTCAGGAGGACAAAGACACGGCCCCTCTCCCTGGGTTTCCTCAGGGGCAGCTTAGCCCCAGATCAGCCTTGGGGAGCACTGATGCTCTCAGCACAGCACCCAAACACCACCAGCCATCCCCAGCTCTGTTGTCTGCTCCAGAACTGGGCCATGCATGAAGCAGGTTGACTCCTGCACTCAGCAGAGACCCCACACTGGTACTTTTCTGCATGTGGGAACCACCGAGCAGATGCGTGCTGCCTGGGATGAAGAGGGAAAGAGCTGTTGTGAGCACCTTTGACAAATGGCTCCTGTACCCCACAGACCTGATCCTGCTCAGTGAGCATGAAGGAGCAGAATGAGGCACAAATCTCTGCTCCCAGCTCCTGAGCGCTGGGAACCAGAGCTCCCCTGGACCATTCCACACGGGGGACACTGCTGGCACTGTGCTGTACCTAACATCACCCCAGAGGTATCCACCTACGCAGCCCTATTTCACAAACAAGAGGTGCGTTAGCGCCTTTCCTGCCTAACATAACAGATTACGGCACAGAGTTTGTTGGCAGCTCAGGAATTACAGCTGCTTTTTCCCAAAGCTGTGTGTGATATCAGGTTCTTCAGCCCTTGGTTTCAGGGTGATCTGCCTTCAGCGTTTGGATATTAGGAAAACCTTCTCCCAAACAGTGGTTGGGCAATGGCACAGGCTGTCCAGGGAAGTGGTGGGGTCACCAAGGTGTGTTCAAGAACTGTGGAGATGCAGGACTTGGGGACATGGTCAGTGGGCAACATTGGTGGTAGGTGGACAGATGGACTGGATGACCTTAGAGGTCTTTTCCAACCCTAAAGATTCTATGAATGCAGGAATGCCACAACAGGCCCTGAACCAGTGCCCCTGACAGCATCCACTGTTCACCAGCACATCTGAAGCACTGCATTTCCCACTCATATTTGCATGGCAGACAGATCAGGAGACACTTCTTGCACGTGTGTTCAGAACACAAAACATCCTCTCTACCAACATACACACAGAGTTCATTTCTTTTTTACGGCTGTCCAGGTAATTAGTTTTTAACGTAGTAAACATTTGTGGGTTATGAGAATCTCTGTGCAGAGATTCAGGTTGGATGTTAGGAAAAAATTATTTTCTGAAAGGATGGTCAGGAGCTGGAATGGGCTGCCCAGGGAGATGGCTGAGTCATCATCCCTGGAGGTGTACAAGAAATGTTTAGATGTTGTACTGAGGAACATGGTTTAGTGGGGAAATATTGGTAGTACGTGGATGGTTGGACTGGATGATCTTGGAGATCTTTTCCAACCTCGGTGATTCTATGATTCCACGATTCTATGATACAAGTATGATTCATCCCATCCTGGGTGTAAGCCTGTTAACTGGGTGTAAGCCTGTTAAAACAATGCATTTCTTGAGTGCAAGCCTTCCAGCTCAGATGCTTTGTAAAGTCAAAATAACAAAACGAAACAAAATCTTGGCACCAGGAGCCAAGTGGATCGGTAAGCGACGCCTGCTCTTTGCCTTTGAATGCTAAAGATTATAAACACTGCAAGGACAAAAGAGCACTTTGGGATCAGGTGCCTCACACCCCACTGCTCTCACCCATAACCACAGCCACTAGCCAGAACAACAGCACCAGGAGGGATAACAACAAACATCAGTGCCATCACACTCTCTCATCTCCTGAGCCTCTGAAACTTGGGTATTGGCAATAGAGTTTCAGCCAGAATGCAATCATATGCTAACTCCACTCACCACAGTGCTCACAGTGCAGTGTGATTCTGGCAAAACAGTTTACACCAACCAACAATTCCAGTGACAGACTGAAATGGAGGGAGCAGACCCCCATCGCTGTAACTGTACCCACCAGTTGAAACTGTGACCCAGAACAGAGATGCTATGTAAACGCTGAGTTATCTCTGCTTCGAGTCTCAAGTTTATTCGAGGGGGTTTACTCCTTTGTTTTGAATTGCATAGCAGTTGTTGCATATTTATTTTGCAAATCCCTCTTTATATAACTTATAAAAAAAACCAACACATCCAATGCACATCTCCTGTGGAAGTGTACTTTGCTTCAGCGCAGTTATCCCTTGTGTGCTTTCTTGCCAGCATTTCATAAAAGGGCTTTAACTTTTCATTCACTAGGAGCATAACTCAAGTTTTAATAACACACCTTATGCATGACAAAAATTTGCTTCTGGCAATCATGGTTTCGACCACAAAACCACAACTGGGAGTAACTCCTGGTTAACTCCTTCAAGCCCACGCACTGCAGCGCTAGACACAAGTTCAATACAGGCGACGATGGAAATTATCAGTTAGAATATTTTAGAATAGGCAAAACACCTCATTCTCTCATGTCACGCTGGTGTCTTCCCAGAGCTTTTTGTGAAATTAAAGTCACAAAGAGGAAGATCATAGAATCACAGAATCACTGAGGTTGCAGGGAACCCCAAAGCCCATCCAGCTCCAACCCCCCACCATGGGCTGGTTGCCCCCACCAGGTCAGGCTGCCCAGCGCCCCATCCAGCCTGGCCTTGGGAACCTCCAGGGTGGACGGGATCCTGGGCAGCCTGATCTGGTGGTTAGCAGCCCTGCCTATGGCTGAGGGAGATGGCTCACCCTGCTGGTTTTGTGGCAGCAGCAGCGCAGGGGGCTATGGCAGGTACTTGACAGCTCTGCCTGGCATGTCCCACAGCTTGGATCCATCCTGGGATCCGTTCAGGGATCCATCCTGCTTTGCTCAGCCTCACGTGAGGGCTGCATAACAGAGCTTTATTTGTGAGAGGAATGCGGACACCCACTGCTGCCCTGCCTGACCCTCTCACTGTGGTCCCGACAGCCCATTCCTCACTGGGGTACGCAGAGCTGCACCCCGGGAATCCCTCTCTCCACTGGGGAGGCTGGGGACCTCTAAAGGGAGATTTTCATAGAGATCTGCAAAGGTGCCCCTGGGTTCAGCCTACAGGAGCCTTTGACCTGCGGAGGAGCCCAAAGCCCTGTGCAGATCTGTGCTGAGAGCAGATAGCAGCAACCTTTGTGTGTTATCAGTCCTTAGAGCTGAATGACAAAGGGATGCTATCCCTGCCAGCCCCCCCTTCCCAAGTGAAAGGCCCAGGGGTTAACAGTCCGTTAGAAAAAGGAGTCAAGCAACCATGTAATTCATCAGTCACATCATGCCCCGCTCCATAATTACCGATACATCAATCTCAGTCTGCAGTGCGCACATGCACTCAGGATTAAACACACGGCCTGACTCTAAGCCCAAACACATTGACTACAAATCATTCGAAGAGTTCATAAGGTGAAAATTTCTCACTGATTCTTAATCGACCCCCAAGTGTACGGAACACAGTATTTACAATAAACAATAATTAGCTCTGCACCTTTTCAGGGCTCTGAATTAGGAAGAGATCAGCTGTCACAACGCCTCTGTCAGGTCTGTAAACACACACACCTCTGTGCTTTTCTTTCAAAACAATCTTCTGAAGCGCCGTATCTGTACACAGATACGCCCATGTCTGTGTATATACTTTAAATATATCTTGTTATACCTATATTTGTCGATATGTTTTATTACACATACGTATTTCACACAGGGCTACACATCTGGGCAGCTTTGGAAAGCTGTACCGACAGCAGCATTCACTAATTTTCTGTGTCACTTTCCAACATCACATTATGCCACACTGATGTCATGCTCCTTAGCTTTGTTCCAGAGGTGTGAGATACAGGGGGGCAACGCATAACCATCAGCATCCGTAGCTGCAGATGTTGCGGAGGATAAGGAGTTATAGGGGGATCAACAAAACGTTAAATGCTTTTCCATGTTTTCAAAAAATAGGTGTCAAAAAAAGTTTGTACAGTCAACTACAGTTATTTGATGGAATAACGTGAAGCCATTTACCTTAACACACTGTCCCACCCCCCCAAAAAATAAAAAAAAAAAAAACAAAACAAAAAACCACACATAGAAACTCCCCAAAAACTGTTAAATAATCTGTACATTTTTTTCTACCCAAAAAAAAGCACAAAACAACACACAGAAAAGCATGGGATGACTGTAGGATGTGTTAGATGACAGATTTCCCCTAGATAGACCTGATGCATCACATTTGATCCCAGGCAAAAGAAAAAATAAAACCGGGATCGGGGTTTAAAAACCTGCTAAATAACACCAGTGCGAAGTGGGACCTCCTCAGGGCAGCAGCAGGTGAGAGGGAGTAGAACATCCTGCAGACATCTCAATCCTGCATGGTGCGCACGCTGCTGGAGGGGATTCCCCGAGAGCTCCCTGAGACCCACAGTCCTTCAATCAGCCCCAAAAACACGCACAGCCCCACACGCGGAGGGACTGGAGTGACAAAAACCCTCTACTTACTCAAGTTCATTGGACATCTTTCCTGGAGTTTCCCAAATCCTTGCCAACAGTAAAACCCCCGATGACTTCTCTCGTCTAGGACCTGCTGCACACAGACATTGCCTGCGAAGTGTTTGATTTATGTTGAGGTTTTGCAGGCAGGCATATTGCTGACAGCAGCCCCAGGTCGGCGCCCATTGGCTGCCAGCACAGGTGCGGTAGGACAGGTACACCCGGACAGGTGCAGCTGTAACCCTGTGCGCGCCGGCACAGTGCTGCAGGAGGAGCAGGGAGAAGCCCTGGGGGCAGACGGGGCGATAAAGAAAGGAGTGGGTTCAGTTATTCATCTCCGTGATAATTAGTTTCAGTTTGGCAGATGTGTTCCACAAACTGCGATGCCAAGAAGCTGTCATTTTTATGGATCTGGGGGTTGATTTGTCTTTGGCTGTTTCTTTACAGATAAATATACGGACAAAAAATGCATACATATATGTATACGGGAATAAATTAGGGAAGAAGAAAACCTCTTCATTTGTCTCATTCCTAAATGGTAGTTGCACTACAGACCTCTCTTTCTTTTTCTCCCCTTCCCTGAGCTGCTCCCTCCAGGAACTCTATGCAGGTTGGTGTGCTTTCATCTTAAAACAGCAGTTTATAGGAACCCAATTGTGAGATGCCACGACACGCGATGAGAACGCTGACTCAGGGGATCTCCACCATTATGCTGTGCACATAAGGAACTGGGATGTGGGATAACCCCTCTGTATGGCACACGCAGTGCCACCGTGCTCCTCTGCAGGAATATCACCCAGGCAATGACTCTGGAGCAACTAACCTGCAAAGGGTGAACAGGTTTATGCAACAGAACAAAACTCATCATGGATTCAAGCACTCCTGTTGGATAGTTTCTGTCATCCGTGTTGCAATGAGAGGCAAAGGATGGGCTCGGTGGTGACTCATGTTGACTGGATTTGGAAGGTAGGAGAGGATTTTACAAGACAAGTTGGTGCAAGCCTTAAGACAAAGGGAAAAAGAAAGGCTTCCACCACTCTTTTTCATCCCCCATCACTCCATCTCACTGAATCTGCCCCACTCAGTGTCCTGCACCAGCAGATGGATATAGGAGGGGAGAGAGCTGCTGAGCTCTCAGCCCGGTGGCGAGTGGCCTTCCCAGCCCACTTTGGCAGGCACAGGGCACGTCTGCACAGGCAGATGTAGAGACAGCACATAACTCTGAGCACAACACCCTTCAAACACAGCTACACGACACAGCTCATGGCCTTGTGCTGGCCACAGCCCTGGGTTGGGAACCAGGACACAGACACAGCCCGTCTTCTGGGATTGAAACCAAAGGTCCGGAGAGCAGCTGCTGCCAGATTCTGGGACAGGGAAGGAGGGCAGTGCTCAAAAATCAGTAAATGAAGAATCAGAATGAAGGCTGGGATCAGAATCAACGCCACAACAGGGGCCACATAGTGTGAGAGCACAACAAAAGGAGAGAACACGCACACCCCTTCCAGCCAAGAAAAGCACAAATCTTAGGCAGTGGTGGTGTTAGGAGATCAATATTCTGATTTTGCCTCCAAATTAAGGAATTCCTTCTCAGTGAATGGCAACCAGAGTGGGAGCACTGGAAACTTGTCCTTCACCCGGGTCCAGCCAGAGGGAACGTCCCTGTCTGGACAGTGCAGCGGGGAGCAGCATCCCCTCGGGGCACTTCCAATCCCTTCTGATCTTTTAGAGAGACTTAATAGACTCCAGCAACAAAAGTGAAGGAGGGGAAAACATTAGCAGAGCAGGGCACAGGATTCTGACCTCCCTAAGAAAAAGCTAAGCTTTTTTTTTTTTTAAGAGGGGGGAATGCATCTGACAAAGCTGACGCGCTTTCCCTTAAAGAAAGGTGCCCCAGCATCACTATGGATAGGTCCAATCCCCCTCTGGATGGAAAGGTTCTGGAGTCCAGACTCTGCTGATGGCAAAACAGTTGGGTTGATGTTGTCTGCTGCTCTGTGACAGGGGACAGCTGAGGACATTCGCATACAGCCCTATCCCTTCCGCAACTCGCATGTGCCTACTGCAGCACCGAGGAACCCCACAGCCCTCAGGAGTTACAGGGCCTCGCTAAAACCGCTCACATCAGCAAATAGCCCCTTAGCGACAGCATATATGGCCCTGCACATGTCTGTACAGCAGCACTGGTGGGCTCTGCTCTCCCAGGTACTTTCCTGGGGCCGAATAAATCCTACCTTCCCACAGCCAGGATCCTCCAAACCATAACGATGCTGGAGGACCAGGACTCCTCTGTGCGCCCCAGGGGATGCAGGGATCATCACTCTCACCCTGGCCCATCCCTTCTCCTGGGCACCTCTGTCTTTTTTCAGATAATGCAAGTTTCATGGTGCCCATGAGGCCTCTGGGCCTGGATACCCAGACAACTCTTTTGACTATGATTTCGGTATTTTTAATTATTATTTTCTCCTTTTTTTTGGTCTATGCTCCACCCTCCAAGAGTATCTGGTGAGGGGGCGGGAAAGAAGAAAAAGACCAAGAGATACATTCCCTGTGCACAGAACCCTCCTACTTCCCTTCCACTCCCCTGTTAAATATACCTTGGAACAAAAGCTCTTTATGATGCTCTAAAAATAAAGCATGCAGCAGTCAAGACAAACTGCAAAGTTTAAAAGACAGAGCCAAATTCTGCTCAGCTACACCCTCTCTAAGGCAACAGGGTTGCATTTGTGTTTGGATTGTTAAACCCTCTTTACACATCCAGGGGCAAACTGTGATTAGCTGCGTTTTGTTAGCAGTAGATCAGCAGCTCTGTGACTAAGGACAACCTCACTCACCAGCTCCCAGTGCTCACTCCCCTATGACACTGCTGCCCTGTGACTGGGCCACTCTGGTGCTCCTGCTTCATCCTCAGCCACTGATCAGGCACTTCAAACCCTCTGTTCCCAGCCTGGCTTATTTCCCATGTAACTTGGCGGTAACTTCAAAGCAAGGGCTCTTGTTACAGTCACAGAACCACAGCATGGCTGGGTTGAAGGCGACTCCAAAGCACCCCCAGCCCCACCTTTGCTATGGGCTGGCTGTCCCCATCAGCTTAGGCTGCCCAGGGCACCATCCATGGCCTCGGGCACCTCCAGGGATGGGGCACCCACAGTTCTGGGCAGCAGTACCAATGCTTCACTGCCCTGTGGGGAGAGAACTTCCACCTGACATCCAACCTACATCTCCCCTCCTTTAGGGGAAAAACATTTCCCCCTTGCCCTATCACTGTCTGCCTTGTAAAAAGTCACTCTCCCTCCTGTTATAAGCTCCCTGTAGGTACTGGAGTCACTTTGGACTCAGGGCTTTTCCCTCCTGAGAACCGTCAAACATCACTCCTCACTGCCCTGCAATGTGCCAGGTATTTCAGCTGTGCTCTACCAAGGGTTATTAACATACTTCAGTAGTTAATATGCAGCAAGTGGAAGCAGCCTGAAGCGGGTTAAAGCAAGCTGTTCTGCAAAGGGAGATGCAGCTGCTTCAGGTGCTTTTCCAGCAAAAACATCGCTTGCAACACACACATTTTAAGAAATTTTTGATACCCAGAGCAGGCACTGCTACCCAGTGACACCCCCACCTCCAAGAGCCCTTTCCTTGGAGGCAGAACAAAAAGCTGAATGAACACCACACAGAACACAACAGCAGCCACGAAAAGTCACTCTGTAGTGCTACTGTCATAGCAATAATGAGGTAAAGGAAAAAAGAATTGGCTCTGAAGTGAGCAAGAGAGACGGACCCCACAGTGACCCTCCCTCCCCAGTGTCTATGCTCAGTCGGTGACTGGGGTGCTGCAGGCTCTGCTGGGTCCCGGTACCATTGAGCAGCCCAACCCAATGCTAAATTGTCCTTTTAACAGAGCCGGGCCCGTTTATTATTACATGTTGTAGCCCATAGGGCTATAGGAAAATTCCTGTTGTTTTTATCTAGTTTTACCTGCTCTTACACGGTAACAAGTTTGGGTCGCAAACAACTGACCCAACCGACAATCCTCGGGGCAGCACCTTCAGCTGAAAGCAACCAACACAGCCCACAGCCTCAGCTTCTCTCTATGGAAGGAGCTTCACTTTCTCACTGACTAGAAGGATTGGAGTGCTTGGCAAATTTCTGAAATAGACTAGATGCAAATCATCAAGTATTGCTGCCAACCATTCCCCCCACTGACACAGTCCGATCAGTTCTGCTCCTCTCAGGAAATTACCTTCCACCAGTCAGTGAGGCTATAGCAGAGATGGGTCTGGTCTCAGATACCTCAGCTGACCCCATCCATCATCAGTCAGCCCTTCGTGAGCACAGACAGGGAAATGTCACTAGCAGAAGCTGCTCAGAAGAAATTACCCCCATAAGCCAGTGGTTAACCCCAGCAGAAGGGACTGGACTTGGGTTCAGCCTCCAGCTACAGCCTTGAGGGTTTGTACCCCACTGCCTGCACAGCCACGCAGCTGCAGAGATGCCAGTTCTGGCTGCAGCCTAAGCACGGCACATAACTGGATTTCATCCAGTGAATTCCTAACTAGTGAATAAAAAAGGAAATATTATGAATGAATATCAGTCAGTCCTAGTGGACCATAATGAATCTGCTTAGGGAACCTAGAAAGAGTTCTTTACATGACAGTTTCTTTTCTGTAGTTAATTAGAAAAGCTCAGGCCAGAAATCCACATCTACAGGCAACATCTGTAACTCATGTCCTGGGGAGGCTGTAAACATTGATGGTTTCATCACAAATCTGCTGATAGTCGCAGTGCTGTTACCAGTTCATTTTGTTGCCTTTTTAAACCCTGACTTCCTATAATCATGCGATCACGTTAAAGTTTTCTCTAAACAAAGATCTCTGTCCTTGAGGATTTTTTCAATATGCCCCAGAACAGAACCTCAGTAGGCTCATGAATGGAGAGACAGATATGAAAATAACTCCCTTATATACCCAAATCAGTCCTGTGGTTGGCAGGACCATGGCTGGTGATGCTGGGGCTGGTCAGCATTGGGATCTGATAGTGACAGGACAAGGGGGAATGGCATAAACCAAAAGAGGGGAGGTTTAGCTTAGATGTTTGGAAGAAATGTTTTACTCAGAGGGCAGTGAGACCCTAGCACTGCTGCCCAGAGAGGTTCTGGGTGCCCTAACCCTGGAGGTACCCAAAACCATGGATAGGGCCCTGAGCACACTGAGCTAGGGGAGGGCACCCAGGCCACGGTGGGGTCAGAACTGTATGGTCTTTAAGGTCCCCTTCACCCTCAGCCATTCTGTGATTCTATGATTTCCGCATCTCAGCCCTTTGGCAGGAGCCAACTTTCCCACAATACATTGAGAAGACAGCTGTTGGACCTGGTTATCTGTAGAGAAAAGGAAGGAGAAGTTGGCTCCACAAGCTTGATTTGACTCTAAAATTATCTCTGGATTAGGGATTCCTGTGTTTAGATCCCAGGTCTGGTTTGAGGCCACCTTTCACTCCTGGAACATTCAAACAAAAAGGTAAACATGGAGGGAGAGGAGCAACACCAGGCTGAGCAGTGGCTTGGTACATCAGCTGTGGGAAATGAATCTCATTTCCACTGGGTGCACTGGATCCCATGCCAAAGGGCCGCTGGGTGACCAAGCTGTCATCCTGCAGTGATACAGTACCAAGTGCTTCACCTGGTGCTGGGCTCTAGCTCTCAGCTACTTACAGGCAGGGAGGGATTTACTTCCCTTTGAAAAGCCCCATCCAGCAGGCCCAGCGTTGGCCCTGCTCACTGCCCAGGGGCTCCAGCTTTGCCATGCAGCCATCAAAGGAAAAAGCAAGACCCCTGCAGAGCGCACTGCAAGTGAGTGCTGCAGCAAAGCCCAAGCAAAGCTAGCAGTGCCAGAGCCTCTTGTAAAAATGACAATTTGGGGCTGGCAAAAGGGGAAACCTGGGCTTCACACTTTATCTTCTGGTGCAAGCACAGCTCAGCAGAGCTCCTGCAGGATGTCACCTCTGTCTGATGGCTCACTGACAGAGTGAGCTGTAGCTGTTCATACTGCCAGGCCATAACCCAGCACTGAAGGTGAAAAATCCGCCCATCATAAATGAAACCTGAATTCAGATTGCATCAGTGCATTACCCTCTTAGATAACAAATCTAACCAAAACTAATACAAATTCATTAAATCCTTTTTAAATTGCCCACTGATGTAACAGGCTGCCCAGAGAGGTTGTGGATGCTCTGAACCTGGAGGTGTTCAAGATCAGGTTGGATGGGGCCCTGGGCACCCAGTCTTGTATCAGATCTGGAGGCCAGTGGCCCTGGCTGAGGCAGGGGGGTTGGAACTCGATGATCCTTGGGGTCCCTTCCAACCCAAACCATTCTATGATTCTATCTGAGTGAAACCAATAAACCCACGAGCCTTCCTACATGGCAAATCCAGCAGAGGAGTTAGCTTTCAGTCTGCATACATAGGGTGGAACCCCTGCCCCAAGGCAAGAGGTTGGGGGATTAACAAAGTTCATGGCATGGGCCCAAATGTCCCAAGGAGTGGAAAAACAGCAGGGAGTATTGCAATACCGAAAGGACACACCATGATGCCTTGGGTGGCAGTTAGCACATATGGGCTTGCTGGCCCTTTAGGGGCTTGGGGATTTTCCTTCCCTGTAGAAAATGCCTGCTGCAAGAAGAACACGGCTCTTACAAAACAAACTGCTGCTTCAGCTTCGCTACATTGATGGCTCCATCAGTCCTGTTTTATTCAAGGTCTGTGATCAGACTCTCTTCAAAGTCGACACTTCCATGTTTTCCCGGAAATACTGTATAGCACCCAAACACGAATTTTATGTCAGCTTCCTGAGAACAGCACACTTGATTCACCTGCAACCTTCTGCTGCTGGGTTTGAGCAGAATGGCACTCATCACTGATACTCAGGGAGGATCTGTTGCCACAGCTTGCATCTATGGCACAGAAATGGGAAGCAGGAGAGCGAAGTGCTGCTCACCGCACATTAGTGTGCTGAGCTTTGCCTCACACAACCTCTGCACCAGTTCCAGCTGGAGGCCTGTTGGGGCAGTCCTGCCCTTGGACAGATGCCACCCCTGGGGCTCTCATGGGATCTGTAGCCACGACCGTACAACAAGTAATTTTATGCAAGTCTTCGAAAGATTTGCCTACCTGGAGTGTCTAGTCACCCACGCAAACCACTGGTGGAGATGTGACTTATAGCAATGCATTTTTACCCCAGTTTGAAACAAGATCAGACAAATTGCACTGCACCAGCAGAAGCCATGTCTGTGCTGGAGCCGGAACTGTGCTTGTGGCCAAAACCCAAGTACAGCTGAGTCCTAGAAAGGCACAGAAAGGAAGCTACAACATCATCTGGACCTGAAGGGTTTATAACCATGACAGTGAGACCTTCTCCTGTGAGGTCCTACTGTAGTTTTAGGGTTAACCTCTGCCCACGAAATCAGTGCTTTCTGCTCAGATTTTCAGCACAGAACAAAATCATTTTAGGATGAACTGGGGAAGGAAAAAAAAAAAAAAAATCTGGGTCAGTCCTGGGAGAAACCAGAGCTCAGTGGAGAGGTAAAGACAAGGACTGGATTTGGATGAGGGATGCCACACTGTAAGAGGAAGCCTTTCATAGGAGAGGAGCCCAGTAGAAAGTCTGGGAAGTGGAGGGTATTTTCCCTATTCTTGAACAAAAAGTCAAACAAACACATCACAAGGCCACCGCCTGGCCCCTGCCTCTCCCTGTGGGTTCTTGCACTTGCAAGTTTCAGTAGGGGAGGGATTGCTCCTTGCACTTTGGATTGTGGATGGTAACTTTCTCCCACAGAAGAGACAACTGCCCTACACAGAGCCCTACCGGGCAGCAGACACAGCTGTGGGCAGGGGATGGCGTTGGGAGACATCTCCCCCCTGACCTGAGTGTGACTTCTCACTGACATTTGCACAGACCCCATCCCCACGGTATCAGATCCTCTCTCCCTGTGAAGTGCTCTGTCCAAAAGACCCTAGGCAGCTCCTCTGGGTAATGTGAACCCACATCCAATTCCAGCCATGTGCTGCCTGAGGTCAAGCCGTAAAATGAACAATCCAAAATTGCCTCGAAAGGCAGATGTACTAATTAGAGAAACTTGGGTGGCAGTTCTGAGTACGATGCTTTTAATAACTGCAGGGATGTTGAGAAGCAAATAAATTACATGATGAAAGTCTACCAGGCTGCAGAACCCAGATATGTAATAAGAAGACTGGCACCAGGACTGAAGTTCTGCCCCTGGGCTTGGCATTCCATCGGATTGCCTTTCCAGATGAGAAGCAGCTGGAGCTTCCTGTCCTGCTGACTGCTTGACAGAAAGGGATTTCTCAACAGCATCCTGGGAAATCATCCCAGAGAGCATGGAAATAGAGATGCAGAACTCACCAGGGACAGGCAGTCAGAAAAAGGTGACCAACATTTCTCTCCTGACTTTCGTGCTTAAAGTTGACCTAAGTGACATGGAAGCTGTACATGTGCTCAGCACTGTAAGAAGCTATAGCTGGGGAAAGTTTTCAGCTCTTCTCCCAGCACAGGAGGTTTGTGGAGTTGCTGGAGTGGGTCCAGAGTAGGCCACAAAGATGATATGAGGGCTGGAGCTCCTCTCCTATGAAGAAAGGCTGAGGAACTCGGGCTTGTTCTCTTCTCTCGGAGAGGAGAAGGCTGTGAGGAAATCTCATTTGCGGCCCTCCAGTACTTACAAACAGGAGGGGGACCAACTTTTACGTAGTCTGAGAGTGACAGGAAAAGGTGGAACAGTTTTGAACTAGAAGATAGGAAATTTAAGTCAAATGTTAGGAAGAAATTTTTTACTCAGAGGCTGGACCTTGCTTGAAGGTGAACCCCCAGACATGTACAGATCCCCCTTCAGCTGTGAGACAGCAGAGACTGCTGATGAGGAGCAATGCAGAGAGTGTCTGCCTGGCCTCTGCCCAGAGCTGCCCTAGGAAGGAGGACAGCTCATCTGCATCCCGCTTAGAAGAGCTTCCACTCCCGCACAGGCTGCTACATGTCCCAAACAAGCCACACACACAGTTATTTTCAATGGCAATTAAAGGCTAGTTCTTGTTTCAAGGGCTGGAGAAAGAAATTGCAGGAAGAGCTGCCCTGACCAGCATTCCAATTCACTTCTAATTCTCCTGGCCTGACATCCTTCTGGAATAATACATAGAGTTTGTAGCCATTGCATAAGGAGCTGGGAGCAGCACTTTCTTTAGGAATAATCAGCCCAGCAGGAGGAAAGTTTCTCCTCGCCAGTCTTGGAGTATTTCTTTTTTTTGACCCTGCCTCAGCATGGTAATAGTGCACTTCGTCAATCTTGCATAAAACCTCACTGGGCTCTGCACTGCTTTGTCCTAACTCCTGTGTGGCTCTATTGTCATTTTTTTCAAAGACCTCCTCTAAGCATTAAATGACCTCACATTAAGTGCAAATTTGGGACTAAATTTCCTATTCAGCACATAACAAAGCAATTGCTGTTCACCCCATTCCCATAAAGCGACAGGACCACACACAACCTCACTACCCCCAGCCCTCTTAGGGTACTGCTATCTTCTTAGAGACAGGGAGGAAAATACAGGAGAGCCCAATGGAAAATCACCACCCCAAAGCACATGAAGGGCTGAACTGAAGCACCAACAGAGCATCCTGCAGCGGCTGAGCTGCCATCCCCATATGGCTGCGATGGGCAGAGAGCAGCCATCCCTCCATTCCCCTGCACGGCCAAATTGCAAACCCCTGAGTCACAGCCCCTCAGAACACTTGCCTGCTTCATTTCTTAGCTGTTTTCCTTCTCCACAGGCTCCCTGTGAAGTTAATTTAGTTTGTGTCAATTTGTTGCCCATAAATCACCCCACACAGCTAATAAATTAAATGTCTTGTTGACCCTGCATCTGGGATGGGAGGGTTTGGGCACAATGAGAGCGGCTGTGTGACCATCACCACAAAGGAACTGCCAGCCTCATCCCATCCCATCCACTGCCACGTGATTAATGATGGGTGCAAAGTAAGGCAGGCTGAAAGGAAGAACAAAGCATGACTGATGTTCCCAAGCACAGAGCTAAGACAGTCAATTGGTGCCGTGACGAGCTGCACAGCACTCCATGCGCCAGCACTGCCTGTGGTGTCAATCATAGAATTGTGGCATGGTTGAGGTTGGAGGGGGCCTTAAAGACATCCAGTTCCAACCCTCCTCCATAGGATGTATGCCCCCCACCAGGTCAGGCTGCCCAAGGCCCCATCCAAGCTGGCAGAGAGGGAACACAAACATGTTATTGGCCGAGTGAGTAAACATTTGGGGCTCTTTTGCAATCAATAATGATAGTACAAGGGGTGTGTGAACTTCCTGCACACTGCTCTGCAGTTCATTCCAAACTCACCAATGTAATTAGGGTGTCTTTTATGCAAGAGCTGAAATTCGCCTAGACTTATTTAAGAAGTATAATTTCCTCTTCAGAACTGCTGGAAATTAATCATCACTTCTCCAGGCTCCATCTGGAATTCGCTCTGTCAGCACAGCTATAGTGATGGCATCTAAGAGAAACGCATGGTTGTTGACTTTGCTTAAGTATTTCCTATACTCAGACTGAGAATTATCCCAAATATGCAGCAAAGACAACTATCCCAGCACTGTGCATGCTGATTTTTTCTCTAGTGAAAACCATCATGCAGCCAATAATCCCAATTCTCCTCTTGCTCATAGTAATTTTCACGGTGGCAAGTGTATCAACTTAATAGAATGAACTGTAATTTTTAGGAAGTGAAAGTGGCAGAAGAAACTGATAGAATATTTTTTAAATAAATTGAAGAATTACACTCAACAAGTTACAGTTCTAAGAAGCTGCATTTGCACATAAAAATGTCCATTTGTGCATGCAGTCACCTTGTTCCCAATTTTCATGGTTACTTGCCCAATTCAGGTGTGCAGATGTAGAATTTGGGCAGCTCAGAGAGCAGTGAATGTTTCTCCTGTGACGCAATTATCTAGACTCCAATAAATCTATTCTTTCCTGCCACCAAACTCGATGAAAATCAATAGATGGAGTAAGACGAAATAAAACAAGGGATTGGGAATTTCATAGTCTATAGGGACACCTCTGAAGTGACTAGCAGCTAAAAGACTAGAATGCTCCAGAAAGAAAACTGTTTTGTTTATTAAAACAATTAACATAGCTTAAAAGGAAGAGCGCTTTAGTAGGTAGGTGTGAATGAACAGCCCTTCTCTAAACTGAGGCGTGGCTGCTCCAGAGGTTTTCCCAGCGTTTTGGTGCCTTTTGATGTAAACCACAGAAACTAAACTATATGAATTAAAATCAGAGCTCCTTAAAATTCACCAGTTCCAGAATTATTCCTGGGAGCTGACCCATCCCTAGAATACCCCAAGGTGTACAGTCACAAAGGAACTCACATGAAAGTTTGAACAAGTCTTTGTTGACTTCTTCCACCCAGTGCTGACCCATTTCCAGACATCAGTAGTTTTCAGAATTTTTTTTTTTAAACAAGAATCTCTATAAATTCTCCATTCTTATATATTTAATGAATTTAAAAGGAACTGACAGTAAGCTTCCTTTCCTCAGTTACCATCTGCAGGTGCACGAGAAGTCATGCAAGTCTGCTCGGAGTCTGTGGTTAGAGTTGATTCCCATCCCCTTATTGCTTCCCTTGGGAAGAGCCAGAATTTACTCCAGCATATTTTTGTTCCAAATAATAACAGTTAGTTCTGCCATAGAAAGCAGCATATTGGAAGTATTCTACAGGCACCATCCAATTAAAGTTAACAGCATCCCTAAGAGATAAATAAACCCAGCTAATTACATCTATTGATAACAGGAGAAAATGGAATCAAAGGTGAAGTATCTTGCTCAAGAGTATAGAATGAGAGAGCAGCAGAACCAACAAGCACTACTGACTCCTGCCATGCTGTTTCCAGATTCTAGTTCAAAAAAGGGAAAAAAAGCTCCTAAAATCCTCCTCTTGCTAACTTTCTGCCTCTCTTTGGAGCAATGATGGATGTAAATCGGTTGGATATTAGGAAAAATTTCTTCTCAGAAAGAGTGTTAATGCACTGGCAAAGGCTCCCCAAGGATGTGGTGGGGTCACCATCCCTGGAGGTCTTTAGGAAAGGGTGGATGTGGTACTTAGGGATACAGTCAGTGGGCAATATTGGTGGTAGGCAGATGGCTGGACTGGATCATCTTAGAGGTCTTTTCCAACCTAATGACTCTATGACTCTAAGAAATCAGTTGCAAATACCTAGAATACCTCCATCCAGTTTTGCAAATAAGCCCCCCAGCGAGGAAAAAAGATAACTAGCTGGGCTCTGGGATGCAGAAAGGTGTAAAAAATGATCGTATAAAGGACAGCAAAATAGATGTGTAGGAGATGGAATTACGGACAACCCCAGTAGGATAAAAGGGGGTTTGAATTTCCTTTGCAAAAGAAAGGCCACAAACCTGGGAGATGCGTAGAGCCATGGGGAAAGGAGAGGCAGGGTAACTGCATCAAGTAGGAAACTGCCACAGAAGACTTCGAGCTTTAAAAGTCCTCTCTTTTATCTACAGAGCTTTGAGGTAGGAATGGAGCAAGATGGAGTAATAAGCATAGGTGCAAATTGCACAGGGCATCTCCATGCAGCTTTAGATTAAAGACTCTAGCACCTCGGGGAGTAAAGGAATCTGTTGATCTTGGAGACAGTAGGTGGGGAGGCAGCTGCACCCTTTGTTACCAAGCTGCCTCCCTTCCCCATCTGATCATGTAAATGAGGGCTACAACTGCTGGAGTTTACAGCATGCAACATCTGAGCTGGGCTATCTGGAGAGACAGGGATGGATTTATTTACATGTTCCAAGTTATCTCAGCAAACCATCTGACAGGGGCCCCCTCACATTTGTAGCGTGCTGATGAAAGTAAAAACATTGTGCTTGGGTATTTCTGTTTGTGCTTTTAGCACTGAAGACATAAAGGCCAGGTCCACCACCTGTTTACCCCCCCTTAGTGCTTGTACTGGTTATAGTCTGCTTCTATGAAGCCTGGCACAGCCCTGACAACAAATACATGTGCTTTTCAGGGGAAAAAAAAAGCAGGTTCAGACTCACTCTGAGGATCAGCCTGAGCACCAGTAACCCTATAAAGAGCCAAGAGGAAGGTAGATGGGAGGACAGGCCGCTCTCCTTTCCTCTGCCAACAGCAAAGCGGAACAATAAGGAATGAAGCTACAGGTGTTGTAGGGGAAGAAATACTGCTGCTCCACTGACACCGAGCCCACCTAGCATAACACCCCAACGCTGTGCCTACACTGCTGCTTCCAGAGAAATTTCAGCAGAAGAAGATCAGCTGTAACCCTGAGACGTGGGAGCTGTTGGGCACAG
Source organism: Numida meleagris (assembly GCF_002078875.1). Classification (NCBI taxonomy): domain Eukaryota; kingdom Metazoa; phylum Chordata; class Aves; order Galliformes; family Numididae; genus Numida; species Numida meleagris. The sequence goes on along the minus strand of NC_034430.1, from coordinate 5,902,765 downwards.
ACATTGCCTCCCCATCCCGAAACCCTGGAAGTACCTGATTTTCTGCAGGGCGATGGAAGTTCCTGATTTTCTGCAGGGCGATGGAAGTTCCTGATTTTCTGCAGGGCGATGGAAGTTCCTGATTTTCT